>NW_027444041.1:0-30294 GCF_048569485.1 Anomaloglossus baeobatrachus | reverse complement strand
TAACCAAACAAAATATATGCCACCGGCCGGGGCATTACATTAGACTGGTAAAACTAAATCAATGTGAATATTGTATCACCTCGAAGTTAATTGGTTATACAAAAGAATTTTATTCTCATTACTTTCATTTTTTATTTTATGTGGTCCTTGTTTTATGTGGTCCTTGGTTTTAGTAATAATCAGTGTATTGTATATTATCAAATACTCTGTCTTGAAACAAGGATAGCAAAAAATTTTTTATTTGTGGTCTATTAATAAAATTATAAAAACCCATCTAGCGCTGGTTTATTGTGGATTTTTACTTAAAATCCTTTACACAGTTTATTAAAGGCTACTTTACACACTGCGATATCGGTCCCGATATCGCTAGTGTGGATACCCGCCCCCATCTGTTGCGCGACACGGGCAAATCGCTGCCCATGCTGCACAACACCGACCAGACCCGTCACACATACTTACCTGCCCGGCGACGTCGCTGTGACCGGCGAACCGCCTCCTTTCTAAGGGGGCGGTCCGTGCGGCGTCACAGCGACGTCACTGAGCGACCGCCCAATAGCAGCGGAGGGGCGGAGATGAGTGGCCGGAACATCCCGCCCACCTCCTTCCTTCCTCATAGCGGCTGGGAGGCAGGTAAGGAGAGGTTCCTCGTTTCTGCGGTGTCACACGGAGCGATGTGTGCTGCCGCAGGAGCGACGAACTACATCGTTACTGCTGCAGTAACGATAATCGAGAATGGAGACCCATGTCACCGATGAGCGATTTTGCACGTTTTTGCAGCGATGCAAAATCGCTCATCGGTGTCACACGCAGCAACATCGCTAATGCGGCCGGATGTGCGTCACAAATTCCGTGACCCCAACGACTCCGCATTAGCGATGTCGCAGCGTGTAAAGCCCCCTTTAGTGGGAGTGGTGTACAGGGTGTTAGCAGTAAAGAGTATTCCATATTTCTGCCAGATACCCACAGAGATATTGAAATCTGAAAAAAGAGACTTCTGCTCATTGAAGGTAAGAACTGCTCACATAGCGTTCAACTCCACAGCAAACGAGTGCTCTAGCACTGGCATCTCAGCAGGGATATTCCCCTACTACACATGTGTGTCTGGGTCCCTGTGACAGTTTACAGGACATAACTCAGGGCACCTAGACAGAAGGCAGAGGGACTACTTTCTATTTCTGGTGTAGAGCTTAGTACAATATATATATATATACTATTACATGTGACACATGTACCTTGTATTACCATTATTCGCTGTATATGAACCCCTTTTCTCCGGGCATTATTTGTCTATAGCATTTTTCACGAACCTGAGGCAACTGAGAACCCTTCAGTGAAGGAATTCCACTAACCCTCACAATACCAACCAGGGGCCTCCCTGCAGTAACTCAGGTAGTTGTACCCATTCTCTTTCCGCATTCTATGTGTTCTTCTTCTTTCTTCTTTTTTTTCTTTTTTCTTCTTTTTATTTCTATCATGCAGTTCAGGGGTTTATAGATATATGTCCTGCATCTCATATTTCCTTTAGTGGTGCTTCTTACCCATTCTCATATCATTTACCCTAGTATTTCATGATCCTGAGGCGACTGAGAACCCTTTAATAAAGGAATCCTTTTTCACTTGAATTGTCAAGTGATACTTACCAGTGACTATCATGTAATGTTACAGGTAGTTGCATTTTCTTCCTCTTCTTTCTCTCCTTTCTTCTTTGTCACACGGTCCATTGTGTTATAGCCCACGTGTCATGATAACACTTGTACCATCTTTTCATTTAGATTCCACCTACAATTATTTACCGATTCCAGTTCTGAAATAGGCTTTCATGATCTACTCACTAGAATTCTCAAGTGCATAAGGTACTGAGACATATACATGTTCACACCATTATAAAGAACAAAGTATAAACATTGAGGTTTTTCTCACACCCATGTTCCTGTGTTCTTTGATATGATATGTGTTCATTTCCTTCACTATATAGGATTGCAAGTTTTCCATTTGTACCTTAATGGCAATGACGCTATACAATTGAACACATATCATCCTGTTATCCATATAGGTGTGTATTTACCTGCTTGACTATTTTTGGTTGTTTGATCCAGAATGTTTCTCCAGATAGGTCATGTGGAAATTTTCTTTCCTCAGTACAAATGTTTTCACTATGGCTTTGGAAAAATTTTTTGTATGTGCATCATGGTCATTTGACCCATTGTACTCTCAAGTAGCAATATATTGTACTGTTATGTTGTACTATGTACTAATTACGTGTTTATATGGTTTTGTAACCCTTTATGATCTTAGATAACTTTATCCTTGATAAAGACCTAAAAACAAGGTCGAAACGTTGGATGAATTATCCTTTTGCACAAATAAAGAATTTTCAGCATTCCAAGAGTTCTTTTCTTACGTTATTGATCACTATAGTGTGCCAGAGCTATTTCTATTGAATTGACTCTTATTTTTTCTGAGCACCTGCTATATACACAGTGACCCAGACATATTCAAGTTTCATTCAGAAGGCAGAGGGAAGCCTTAGCAGCTGAGCCTATATCTTGGCTTGTGAGCATTAGAACAGGCCGGCGATTACAGGGTAACATGAAAAATGTCCAGCTTGCATTATGACTAGAACATGACAATATCCTTTTAAGTACTAACCTATGATGCGTTCCTAAGCAGTTGATGTTATATGTTCTACATTTCATTTTCTGCATACTTTACAAGTAGTAGAATTTGCTTTGATATAGGCAACTGGATTTTCACAATGAAAAGGCAAAGGATAACGCCCGAAAAAGACGCCATACATTATGTCAGTGCCATCACTGACAAACCTGGATTGACCATGAAATACATCAATCCCCTTAAAGGTGAGTTAAAACAAGTTTTAACTAAATTGCCTTAATATTGTCATGCATTAGAATGACTGTCTTAGGTAATGATAAATATTTTCTACAGGAAGAGGAGTGTTTGCTGAAACTGAAATCGAAAAAGGGAGTTTTGTTGCAGAATATCGAGGCGAGCTCACGTATGCACTTACGATGGTAGACAACTACTCGAGATTTATGGTTGTGGTACAAGTCAAAGATCTAATGGCCCATACTGCAGCGAAGGTCTTCCAAGCACACTTATGCAGACCTCATGGCTACTCAGAGAGAGTCCTCACAGATCAAGGCACAGCCTTTGAAGCGGAAATCTTCAAGGACTTCTGCAGCTTTTACCGATGCAGGAAGATGCGCACTACACCCTACCATGCTCAAACCAATGGTTATCAACCTGCTCAGGACTTTACCCCATATTCCAGATGTGGCCTTACAAGTGATTTATAGAGGGGTAACAATACGTTGGGCTCACCGGATCTAATCTCCCTTTTTATACACCCTAAAATCTTGTTTGCTTTAGAATAAACAATAACATCATAAAGGTATAGCAGTACCGTTTCAAAGTTTCGGTGTCCCAAGCAGCATTCCATCAGCCTCTGGAAGGTTCCTGGCAAATTGCACAGCTCGAAGGGCATGCTTTTGAACTCGCAGAGACCCATCGGGGTGGCAAAGGCGGTCTTCTCCCGGTCTGCCTCAGCAACGGACACTTGCCAATAGCGACTAGTGAGATCAAGGGTAGAAAAATAATTTGCAGTTCTCAATGCAGCTAGCTATTCCTCAATACAGGGGAGTGGTGCTGTCCTTCTTCTTTAACAGGACCAACGGAGCTGCCCAGAGGCTACAACTGTCACGGATAACCCCAGCCTCCTTCATGTTGCTCAACATGTCCTTGGTACACTGGTAATGTGCAGGTAGTTTTGGCTTATATCTCTCTTTGATGGGTGGGTGTGCACTTGTGGGGATGTAGTGTTTGACCCCTTTTATTCTTCAAAAGTCTAGCGGATGTTTGCTGAAGACTTGCTCGTATTCTTGCACTAGCCTGTAGACCCCCTTCTTGTGATGTGAAGGTGTGGAGTCAGTGCCTACGTGTAATTCCTTACACCACTCCTCTGGCTGACTTGGTGAGCTGTCACTGAATGGGTGGGCTGAAGCAATGGTGGATGCTGCTGTTTGGATAGCATGTGTATCTACTGAGAACAGCTTATCAATGGTGGCAAATCGGAGCAGCTTAATCTCTTGCTCTCCGCAGTTCAACACTCTCATGGGCACTCTTCCCTTCCATATTAATGAATAAAACTATGATGTAAATAGCATATAGATACCCCACAAATGCAGATAAAAGTAGGTTATGGGAAAAGGGGGAAGAGAGAAACAGGAAAATAGTGGAATAAAGTATACCTTCCAGGTGGGAGAGGAAATGGCAGCACAGCCAGTGGAGGTGAAGCAAGGGGAGCCTGCAACTAAAGAGTTGAGAGCGTTATCACATGGTGACTGAGCCTGATTGTAACGGGAGCATAGAGGTGCCGATCCTGTCTTACCTGCGTTGGTGTAGAAGTGGGTGTCCTGTGGTGGAGTCAGCTATGTGCAGTGGTGGCCGTGGGTTCTTTTATGTGCGACCGTAGTAATAGCTGCGCCCACTTCCTGTATGGGAGTGGAATGCAGTGAGGGTAATGGAACGCACGCCTGCGCATTTGTGTTTAACGTCGCGCATGTGCAGAACGGAGAAAAGGCTGCGCTCACTTCCTAATGAAAGGGAGTGAGACGCATCTGGGAAGGGAAGGGAAAAGATTAGGGTTTGGGGATGATGAAAGGGCTTTCTACGGGCAAGGATGGCAAAGGGTGGCAGTGACGGAAAGTCAGGCAGCCTGTCCTGTCCTGTCCTGTCCGTCCGTCTTTTTGTATCATGAATTGGAAAGACTGCAAGGGGGAGGGGAGGTGCTTGTGTCCAAAAGGAGGAGTTATTCAGATTCATTGCAGTGGGCGGCGGCTGCAAAAAGCACCATTCTTCTTGTTTTTGCTCTGCAAAACAGCCTTTTCAAGGGTTGGCTTGGGTGACAAAATGTCTTCTGTAGGCGTGGGTTTGTCTCCCTCTCCCTAAGATGTGTCCGGTATAGGCCAGGGTGCCACTCAAGGCCGTAACCAATTCGGGTTATAGCTTCTCGGCCTTTTGGCTAAGATCAAGTGTAGTTTCGGAGGACGCTACCTTGGTCGGTACTGGAAGGTGCCTGGGATTGCACGTCTGCCGGCCTTGAGGAAGTGTGTGCGCCTTCTGGTGACACATAGCCCTCTTGTGCCTGGACGGTTCCCAGGCAACGGGAGGCGATCACCTTTGTTATTTTGAAGTCCTACTGATAAACAGAAAAAAAAAAAATTAAATCTGTTCTTATCAGTTTAATATCTGATACGTCCCCTCTCTGGGGACCATATATTAAATGGATTTTTAGAACAAGGAGATGGAAAAAATCTTGCTCTGTCCACTGCACGCATTGACCTGGTATTGCAGTACCTCCAGGACCGGTGCACCCCTTCTTAACCCAGTTTCCAAAAGCAGAACTCAATTCACCTGATTCAAATGAGCCCCATTAGTGAATTGAAAGAAAGCAAAAACTTTATATGCACCTCAATTTGGCCAATTCACTTTTCACACTTTCACCCTTTTTTTTATCTTTCACACCTTTTACTTGCTTTATTGATGCAAAAAGCTGTGCCAAATAGCAAACTCATCTCCACTCAACTTGACCAACTCTGCTATGTCCCGTGCAGTATCTTATTCTCAGTCTTATCTAGATCATTTGCAATTGAATAGAATAGATCCCTTTTGGCTGCTTATGACTGTGTAAAATATGTAGTTTTACTGGGCTGGGATGAGAGAATCCATTGAAGCATGGTGTAGGGATTGTGGTTCCTGTGTGCTAAGAAGAGAGGCTGGCACCAGCCAGAAAGCCCCATTGCAGCCAATAATCACTTAATAACTTTTTCAACTTGTCATCATATGGGAGGCCTTCCATTCCTTGTAGTAGTCTAGTTGCCCACCTTTGAACTGACTCTAACTTCTGAATGTCCTTATTAAAATGTGGAGCCCAAAACTGGTTCCCATATTCCAGATGTAGCCTTACAAGTGATTTATAGAGGTGTAACAATACGTTGGGATCACGGGATCTAATCTCCCTTTTTATACACCCTAAAATCTTGTCCCAAGCAGCATTCCATCAGCCTCTGGAAGGTTCCTGGCGCATTGCACAGCTCGAAGGGCATGCTTTTGAACTCGCAGAGACCCATAGGGGTGGCGAAGGCGGTCTTCTCCCGGTCTGCCTCAGCAACGGACACTTGCCAATAGTGACTAGTGAGATCAAGGGTAGAAAAATAATTTGCAGTTCTCAATGCAGCTAGCGATTCCTCAATACGGGGAGTGGTGCCGTCCTTCTTTTTTAACAGGATCAACAGAGCTGCCCAAAGGCTACAACTGTCACGGATAACCCCAGCCGCCTTTATGTTGCTCAACATGTCCTTGGTACACTGGCAATGTGAAGGTGGTATTGGCTTATAGCTCTCTTTGATGGGTGGGTGTGCACCTGTGGGGATGTGGTGTTGGACCCCTTTTATTCCCCCAAAATCTAGCGGGCTTCCCACCGGTAACCCGCTCCCCAGCTTGGATGGATGCTGAGGGAGCCCCTTTTGCCCGCAGGCTCTGGCCCTGGGAACTGTAGCCTTGGCGGTGACTGTGCTTCCCTCTACGGTGTGAGCTGTTGCCTTCAATCGGGTCTTGACTGCTGGGAAACCCTGGAGGTTCCTGTCGCTAACGGATTTGACCGGTTTTACGGCGACTCCTAGCCTGGTCGGGGTCCGTAGGCCCTGCCGGATGGTGCTGGCTTCTCTTCACTCCCCGATCTGGTACCGGCGGGCCACCGCCCATCCCCGGTCCGTACGGTTCACTCCAATCAGCCTCTCCTGCAGAAGGTCACCACCGTCTGCCAACCTTGCTGAGTGCCCGGGCCACACACCCGGACACGGTCAGTCTCCTCTCCTCTTCACTTCTCTAACTCCAAAACTGATCTCTAATCTGACTCCTTTTCCCACCTCCAGGACTGTGAACTCCTCGGTGGGTGGGATCAACCGCCTGGCCCACCCCCTGGTGTGGACATCAGCCCCTGGAGGAAGGCAACTAGGATTTGTGTTTAGCTTCGGTGTGCCTAGCCGGAGTGTAGAGTGTGTTGGTGTAGTACCTGTGACGACCTGGCTTGTCCAGGGCGCCACATTCCCCTATAGTAAAATGCAGACCGTCCGCGGGCTGCCCGTCCATCACCGGTTTTATTTTCACAACTGAAAAAGAATAAAACGGTAAAACATGTAAAAGCATCATAAACATTTTACAACGGTACAGCTTCCGCTCTTCTCCCACCCAAACAACCTGGCCCTGATGCTGCCCCTAAGAAGCGGGCAGCACCCCTTGACCCCAGTCCAGCACCAAGTTGCCCGAGCGGGTTCTGTCTCTTTCAGGGGGCCCACGTCCAAGGGGACCCCTGAACCCCCGGAGGATCGCCACCGGTTACGGTAGTGGCGGGCCTAGGCCATCCCTTTCCTCCAGGCCCATCCTCCCAAATCAGCCTCTCCGGAGGCAGTAACGGTGTCAAGCCAACAAACATTTTTATTTACATTGCACTAAGTTTGTGGTTGCCCTGCAAGTTCTCGGGCTTGTCCGTAAGCAGTTCCTTACGCAATGGTTGCACAGTCCCTACGGGGACAACAGTTGCCGGCAACGGCTGGTTTAATCACGGTTCAATCAGGTAAACTTCTTTGGTTGATCATCTTTACTTATCATTTAAAACTTTCAAACTGGTACACTCAACACATAAAGCCCCCCCCTTTTAAAGAGTAGTTTCCCTGTACCTAAGTGGGGGTCTACCTAGGTTGGGGCGAGTGGACCTTCGGGGTCCGGTGTCAGTGGTGACAGGCAGTGGGGCAGAGGGAACAGTCAGTTCCTCCTCCCTGCTATCATGTGGGGCAGGCGGAGGCGTAGGGGAGCTGGGTACAGGTACATCCCTGGGCACTGGCTCGCGGTTAACCGTTTCCATCATTTCTTCATCCACGGGTTGTGGGAACAGTATCACTGGAAGGATCACCGCACCGTTCTGTGTAGGCCAGTCTGCTGGAAAATCACCCATCATGGTGTGGATTACCTCTTTTTCCTTCTCCACTGGACTGGGAACTGGAGCCTCATCCGCTACTCTCAATGCTGGTGGGCACTTCTTCAGGTGGTCTCGGGAAACCGTGGCCAAAGTCCCCCCCTGGTCACGGCTGATCTGGTAGGCCTTCCCATTCTCCCATCCTGTGGGCTGGACTACATACGGGTTTTTTTCCCATTGATCATCCAGCTTGTGGGCCCTTCTTTTCCGCTTCAGCACTACATCCCCAGATTGGAAGGAACCGGCAGGCGCCTTCTTGTTGAAGCACTGCTCCTGTTGTCCCTGACTCCGGCACAAGTTCTTTTCAACATACTCCTGGACCTGTCGGTACTGTGTCCTCCGCCGAGTGTCCCATTCAGCTGTCGACAGGAGTGCTTCTGAAGCTTCCAAGCCCATTTCCAGATCCACTGGTAGCCGGCCGGGACGAGCTCTCATCAGGTATGCTGGAGTGCATTTCGTAGAGCTGAAAGGGATGTTGTTGTACATATCGACCAGGTCAGGTAGCTTCTCCAGCCACAGGTTCCGCTCTTCCAGTGGTAACGTCTTGAGGAGGCCCAGGACCAAGTGGTTCATCTTTTCACAAATGCCATTGGTTTGGGCGTGGTAAGGCGTGGTCCGGATTTTCTTGCAGCCGTACAACTGGCAGAATTCCTGGAATACCTCTGCTTCAAAGGCCGGACCCTGGTCGGTAAGCACCCTCTCCGGGTACCAATGCGGTCAACAGAAATAAGCCTGGAAAGCCTTAGCAGCGGTGCGGCCGGTTAAGTCCTTAACTGGGACAACCACCAGGAACCTCGAGTAGTGGTCTACGATGGTCAGAGCGTAGGTGTACCCACTTCGGCTGGGGGTGAGCTTTACATGGTCAAGGGCAACCAGCTCCAGCGGTTGGTGTGTAATGATCGGGTGTAGGGGTGCCTTCTGGCTGGCCTCGTCCTTCCTTCTCAATGCGCAAGGGCCACATTCTCGGCACCAGGCCTCCACAGATTCCCGCATTCCACTCCAATAGAACCGCTCTCTTAACAACATCTCTAGCTTCTTCCACCCGAAGTGCACTGCACCATCATGGTATGCTTGCAGGACGGTGGGCACGTTAGCCTGGGGAATCACCAGCTGGCGGATCTTCTCGTGAGTCTTTGGATTAATCAGCTCGCGATACAACTTCCCCTGGTGTAGGTATAGCCGGGTCCGTTCTTGCCACAGACGTTGGGCTTCGGCAGGGGCAGCAGGGTCTATCCCAGCAGAACCCTGTTCCACTAGAGTCTTGACCAGGCGGACAGCAGGTGCCTGGTCCTGAGCTTCCTGCCAGTCCTGTCGGGGCAGCGGATCCAGGTTCACCCGTTGTTGGTAGACGTGCACCTTCTCAGTGAATGGCCGGTGAAATGCAGGCAACTCGATCTCTTCGAGGTCATCATCCTCTGGCCCCTCTTCCGACAGGTGGGGCATCCGGGAGAGTGCATTGGCATTGACGTTGGTACGGCCGGCCCGGTACTTGATGGTGAAATCGTAGTTGGCTAACCTGGTCACCCACCGCTGCTCCAACGCGCCCAGCTTGGCCGTATCTAGATGGGTCAGCAGGTTATTGTCTGTGTACGCGGTGAACTTGGCTGCTGCCAGGTAATGGCGGAACCGCTCGGTGATAGCCCACACCAGTGCCAAGAGCTCAAGCTTGAAGGAGATGTAGTTCTCAGGGTTCCTCTCAGTCGGTCGGAGTTTTCGGCTAGCATAAGCTATTACCTTTTCCCTTCTGTCTTGGACCTGGGATAGAACAGCCCCCAAGCCCACATTGCTGGCGTCGGTGTAGAGGATGAATGGGCGGCTGTAGTCAGGGTACGCTAGGATTTCCTCTCCGGTCAGGGCTGTTCTCAGCTGGCGGAAGGATTCCTCATGCTTTTCTTCCCACACCAATGGGGCTACTAGGGATCTACCACCCTTGGTCTGTCCTACGAGGAGGTCTTGCATGGGGGCAGCCATCTTTGTGTACCCCTTAATGAAGCGACGGTAATATCCCACCAGGCCCAGAAACTGCCTCACTTCCCTCACTGTGGTCGGTCTCGGCCAGTCTTGGATGGCGGTGATCTTCTCGGGGTTGGGGGCGACACCTTCCGCACCAACCACATGTCCTAGGTACTGCACTCTGGGTTTCAGCAGATGACACTTTGAGGGCTTCAACTTCATCCCATACTTGGCAAGGGACGCGAACACCTCGGCTAGGTGCTCCAGGTGGGCTTCATACGTCTGTGAGTACACAATCACATCATCCAAGTACAGCAAAACGGTCCCATAGGCAGTCTTCTCTCGGTCTTCCGGTGCCACGGCCACCTGCCAGTACCCGCTGGTGAGGTCAAGGGTGGAGAAGTAGTTAGCGGTTCTCAGCGAGGCCAGGGACTCTTTGATGCGGGGCAGAGGGTAAGCATCCTTATGCGTTATCTGGTTAATCTTCCGGTAATCCACACACATCCGCATGGTGCCATCCTTCTTCTTAACCAGCACCAACGGAGCGGCCCAGGGACTACAGCTGTCCCTAATAACCCCTGCCTCCTTCATGTTCCTCAACATGTCTTTGGCGCATTGGTAGTGCGCAGGGGGAATAGGCCTGTATCTCTCTTTAATAGGGGAGTGTGTACCGGTAGGGATGTGGTGTTGAACCCCTTTAATCTGCCCAAAATCTAGAGGGTGCTTGCTAAAAACCCGCTCATACTCCTGTACCACCCGGTATACCCCTTCCTTGTGGTGTATGGGGGTATCATCAGTGCCGACATGTAGCTCTCGATACCACTCGCCTAACTCCCCCAGGGATGAGTGGGAACCGGCAGCAGGCGGTGTGACCGGGGGAACGGCTTCATGGATCGTGTGGGGATCTAGAGTGAGCAATTTGGCAAGGGTAGCGTACCGGGTGGTGCATGAATGCACACATATTGGTTTTATAATCTTATTGTATTACTTTATATTCTTATTTCACTTGTGCATATCTCCACCATAATCCTGGCTAAGAAATATAGCTTTTTTTGGGGTACACAGGTAGTAAGGTCTTCTTTCTATTTCTTTAGGGGTGATATAGCCTGGTGGAACTCTAGACCTCTAACATTATATATGCACCCTTTTTCTTTATGGTTCTTGGACACCTTATAACATTCTTCCATACATATATATCTTTCTCATAAATTATAAATAATTAGGCATTTTTATATATTTTATTTACATTTTCATAAATAACTTTTTACAAAGCATGGGGGACATTCTCACATACATATAATTTTCATGTACGCATTCTGAAAATTTACGCATAAACCGTACACACTCCTTTTTGTAACAATTTCTATAACTCATTCGCTGAACTCTCATCCCGGATATTCATTCTTACACTGAATTTCCTGTTATAACACAACATTCATGATTTTTATTCAATTTATTTTTATTTTTTAGGTTTATTAGTAGTGATGAGCGAGTACTAAAAAGCTCGGGTGCTCGAAGCTCGGGCCGAGCCTCCCAAGATACTCGTGTACTCGGCCCGAGCACCGAGCCCAATGTTATCCTATGGGAGACCCGAGTATTTTTGTGAAATGACCACCGGCAGCATGTAGAAACCCTAAAAATGGCACAAAAGTCTCCGAAGAGTGCTCAAATGACATGGCAACAGCATGGGGAAGACCCCTTGAAGCATTTATCACTCAAAAGTCACAGCTGTGAATAATTTTGTCCGCGTTTTACGCCATTTTTACGGACTCACCAGAAAACCTTCCAAAATGACACCAAAATGATTTTTCATAGCGGAAATGTTAAGGGCACATACCCAATAGTGAGATAGAGCTAATGTATGTTACTTTTTGAGATCAATACATGAAAGATTTTACGTAAAACATTGTGTGGCACTCCGATGTCCCTGAGAAGAGACGTACATAAAGGCCTCTGAGTCTAATGTGCCCATTTTGAGGAACTGAGTCTTTGTAGTATTTTCCTTTGCCAGGGCAGTCCAAAATTGTGAGGTTCACCAATGCCCCTGCATACAGACGTGCATGATGGCCTGTAAACCTGAAGTGCCCATTGTAAGGAAGTGGGTCTATTGTAGTATAGCCCTTAGGCAGGGCAGCCAAAAATTGGGAGGCTCCACGTTGTCCCTGGATAGAGACGTGCATGAGGGCCTCAAAACATTAAGTGTCCAGTGTCAGGAAGTGGGTGTATTATAGTATAGCCCTTAGGCAGGGCAGCCAAAAATTGGGAGGCTCCACGTTGTCCCTGGATAGAGACGTGCATGAGGGCCTGTAAACCTGAAGTGCCCATTGGAAGGAAGTGGGTCTTTTGTAGTATAGCCCTTTGGCAGGGCAGCCAAAAATTGGGAGGCTCCACGTTGTCCCTGGATAGAGACGTGCATGAGGGCCTGTAAACCTGAAGTGCCCATTGGAAGGAAGTGGGTCTTTTGTAGTATAGCCCTTTGGCAGGGCAGCCAAAAATTGGGAGGCTCCACGTTGTCCCTGGATAGAGACGTGCATGAGGGCCTCAAAACATTAAGTGTCCATTGTCAGGAAGTGGGTGTATTATAGTATAGCCCTTTGGCAGGGCAGCCAAAAATTGGGAGGCTCCACGTTGTCCCTGGATAGAGACGTGCATGAGGGCCTCAAAACATTAAGTGTCCATTGTCAGGAAGTGGGTGTATTATAGTATAGCCCTTAGGCAGGGCAGCCAAAAATTGGGAGGCTCCACGTTGTCCCTGGATAGAGACGTGCATGACGGCCTCAAAACATTAAGTGTCCATTGTCAGGAAGTGGGTCTTTTGTAGTATAGCCCTTTGGCAGGGCAGCCAAAAATTGGGAGGCTCCACGTTGTCCCTGGATAGAGACGTGCATGAGGGCCTCAAAACATTAAGTGTCCATTGTCAGGAAGTGGGTGTATTATAGTATAGCCCTTAGGCAGGGCAGCCAAAAATTGGGAGGCTCCACGTTGTCCCTGGATAGAGACGTGCATGAGGGCCTCAAAACATTAAGTGTCCATTGTCAGGAAGTGGGTCTTTTGTAGTATAGCCCTTTGGCAGGGCAGCCAAAAATTGGGAGGCTCCACGTTGTCCCTGGATAGAGACGTGCATGAGGGCCTCAAAACATTAAGTGTCCATTGTCAGGAAGTGGGTGTATTATAGTATAGCCCTTTGGCAGGGCAGCCAAAAATTGGGAGGCTCCACGTTGTCCCTGCATAGAGACGTGCATGAGGGCCTCAAAACATTGTTCCCATTGCAAAGGAGCGGGTCTCCTGTCGTTGTAATGTCCATTCTGCAAAGAATGGGCGAAAAAATTTACCACTGGGGGTATACCTGAAACAAAGGCCTAACTCTTGTAACGGTCATCATGGTGGCGCATGAGGAGAAGGAGGAGCAGTCCAGCGATTATCCAAAGTCCAGAAGTGTGTACCCATGGGTGACATGGCAAATTCCCGTTACAAACTTTAAATTCCGCTCTCATTTGCTGGTGGTGTGGTGAAGTCTGGCCCAATCCAACCCTTGTTCATCTTGATCAGAGTCAGCCTGTCAGCATTTTCAGTTGACAGGCGGGTGCGTTTATCTGTAATGATTCCACCTGCGGCACTAAAAACACGCTCTGACAAAACGCTAGCGGCAGGGCAGGCCAGGACTTCCAAGGCGTAGAGAGCCAATTCATGCCACGTGTCCACCTTGGATACCCAATAATTGTAAGGCACAGAGGAATGTCGGAGTACAGTTGTTCGATCTGCAAGGTACTCCTTGAGCATCTGGGCAAACTTAGGATTTCTTGTGGCACTACCCCGCACCTCAGGGGCTGTGGTACGTGAGGGGCTGAGAAAACTGTCCCACATCTTAAAGACTGTTCCCCTACCTCTGGCGGATTGGACTTGTGCCTCTCTCGGCTGTACGCCTTGGTTGTCCACTGATTCCTGACCTATGCCGCTAGCGTTTTGTGAGGGGAATGCTTTGCCTACTTCCGTGACTATGGCCTTCCGGAACTGCTGCATTTTGGTTGACCTCTCCGCCTCGGGAATAAGAGACATAAAGTTCTCCTTGTAGCGTGGGTCTAACAGTGTTACCAACCAGTAATGATTGTCGGCCAAGATGTTCTTAACGCGAGGGTCACGAGACAGGCAGCTTACCATAAAGTCAGCCATGTGCGCCAGACTCTTAACAGCCAGGACTTCAGTAGCCTGACCAACACGTTGACTGAACATGCTGTCCTCCTCCTCCTCCTCCTCCTCATCTACCCTGTCCTCTGGCCAGCCACGCTGAACCGAGGATATGACTGGTGTGCATGTCATATCCTCAATTTGGCCGGAGATTTGCTCCATGTCTTCATCCTCCTCCTCGTCATAGTCCTCCACTGCACGTTGTGATGAGACGAGGCTGGGCTGTGTGTTATCACCCACACCCACTACTGTTTCTTGCTGCAACTCATCGCGCTCCGCCTGCAATGCATCATGTTTGGTTTTGAGCAGAGACCGTTTTAGAAGGCAGAGTAGCGGTATGGTGACGCTAATAATGGCGTCATCACCACTCACCATCTTGGTGGAGTCCTCAAAGTTTTGGAGGATGGTACATAGGTCGGACATCCATCTCCACTCCTCAGGTGTTATGTGTGGAGTTTGACCCATTTCCCGACGGCTTAGGTGATGCAGGTACTCAACAACTGCCCTCTTCTGCTCACATATCCTGACCAACATGTGCAGAGTTGAATTCCAACGCGTGGGGACATCACACACCAGTCTGTGAGCCGGAAGATGCAAACTGCGCTGAAAGCCGGCAAGGCCGGCTGAAGCAGTAGGTGACTTTCGAAAATGTGCAGACAGGCGGCGAACTTTTACCAGCAGATCAGACAGCTCTGGGTATGACTTTAGAAACCGCTGAACCACGAGGTTGAGCACATGGGCCACGCATGGAACATGTGTCAGCTGGCCTCGCCTCAAAGCCGCCACCAGGTTCCGGCCATTGTCACACACGACCTTTCCTGGCTTTAGGTTCAGAGGTGTGAGCCAGTGATCTGCCTGCTGTTTCAGAGCTGTCCACAGCTCTTCTGCATTGTGGGGTTTGTCACCTATGCAGATTAGCTTCAGCACAGCCTGTTGCCGCTTCGCCGAGGCAGTGCTGCAGTGCTTCCAGCTTGGGACTGGTGTGGAGGGTACAGTGGATGAGGATGCGCAGGAGGAGGAGGAGGCTGAAGAGCATGACATTCCGGAGCTGTAGAGTGTGGGTGAAACACTGACTGAGGTAGGGCCTGCAAACCTTGGTGTGGGAAGGACGTGTTCCGTCCCTCGCTCAGACTGGGTCCCAGCTTCCACAATATTAACCCAGTGTGCCGTCAACGAGATGTAGCGGCCTTGCCCACAAGCACTTGTCCACGTGTCTGTGGTTAGGTGGACTTTGGGTGAAACAGCGTTGTTCAGGGCACGTGTGATGTTTTGTGACACGTGGTTATGCAACGCGGGGACGGCACACCGGGAGAAATAGTGGCGGCTGGGGACCGAGTAACGTGGGACAGCTGCCGCCATCAGGTCGCGGAATGCTTCTGTCTCCACCAGCCTAAAAGGCAACATTTCCAGCGCAAGCAGTCGCGAAATGTTAGTATTTAGAACTGTGGCATGTGGGGTGTTGGCAGTGTATTTGCGCCTGCGTTCAAAGGTTTGCTGAATGGATAACTGAACGCTGCGCTGGGACAAGGACGTGCTTGATGATGGTGTTATTTCTGAGTAGGCAACTGCAGGTGCAGGACCGGAGGAGGCTTGTTCGCAGGCAGCATGGACAGGGGATTGGCTCGCATGCACAACCAGCGAAGACGTAGCAGTGACATTAGCAAGCACTGCTCCTCGACTCTGTTGTACTTCCCACAAAGTCGGGTGCTTGGCTGACATGTGCCTGATCATGCTGGTGGTGGTCAGGCTGCTAGTTTTGGTACCCCTGCTGATGCTGGCACGGCAGGTGTTGCAAATGGCCTTTTTAGAATCATCTGGATCCAACTTAAAAAACTGCCAGACTCGGGAAGACCTAACATTTGTACAGGCACCTTGTGTCGTGTTGTTGTTCCGGGGAACGGTTGCCTGACTTCTGCCTGGAGCCACCACCCTGCTTCTTACTGCCTGTTGGGATGCTACGCCTCCCTCCCCCTGTGCACTGCTGTCCTCGCTCTGCATATCCTCCTGCCAGGTTGGGTCAGTTACTGGATCATCCACCACGTCGTCTTCCTCTTCCGCACCCTGCTCCTCCTCCTGACTTCCTGACAATTGTGTCTCATCATCGTCCACCCCTTGTTGAGACACGTTGCCAACTTCGTGAGAACGTGGCTGCTCAAATATTTGGCCATCTGTACATACGATCTCCTCATGACCCACTTCAACATGAGCTGGCGAGAGGCCAGAATGTGCGAATGGAAACGTGAACAGCTCTTCCGAGTGTCCAAGTGTGGGATCATTAATGTCCGAGGACGTGTACTCAGCCTTGTGGTAGGAAGGAGGATCAGGTTCTGAAATGTGCGGTGCAGTATCACGGCTACTGACACTTGACCGTGTGGAAGACAGAGTGTTTGTGGTGGTGCCAATCTGACTGGAAGCATTATCCGCTATCCAACTAACAACCTGTTGACACTGGTCTTGGTTCAAGAGCGGTGTACTGCTGCGGTCCCCAAGAATTTGGGACAGGACGTGCGAGCGACTAGATGTGGCCCTTTGTTGTGGCAAAATTAGAGCTTGCCCACGACCTCGGCCTCTGCCTGCACCACCATCACGTCCACTTCCTTGTTCCTTGCCAACGCCCTTGCGCATTTTGCAATGCTGTGCTGACGTGTATTCACTAGACTTGGGCGTTATATCAAAGTTTGTGCAAATTGTGCACCTGTACGCTGCCACCGACAGGCACACACGTGCGGTTTTTAAATGCAAGCACGGACGCACTAAGAACCTAACAGGTTTTAGGAGCAAAAATTAATGACGAGAACTCTGACACTATCAGCCACTGCTGACTGACGTGTATTATACACTACACTTGTGCGTTATATAATAGTTTGGTAAAAACGCACACAAGTGCACCTGTACGCTGCCAGCGACAGGCACACACGTGCGGTTTTTAAATGCAAGCACGGACGCACTAAGAACCTAACACAGGTTTTAGGAGCAAAAATTAATGACGAGAACTCTGACACTATCAGCCACTGCTGACTGACGTGTATTATACACTACACTTGTGCGTTATATAATAGTTTGGTAAAAACGCACACAAGTGCACCTGTACGCTGCCAGCGACAGGCACACACGTGCGGTTTTTAAATGCAAGCACGGACGCACTAAGAACCTAACACAGGTTTTAGGAGCAAAAATTAATGACGAGAACTCTGACACTATCAGCCACTGCTGACTGACGTGTATTATACACTACACTTGTGCGTTATATAATAGTTTGGTAAAAACGCACACAAGTGCACCTGTACGCTGCCACCGACAGGCACACACGTGCGGTTTTTAAATGCAAGCACGGACGCACTAAGAACCTAACAGGTTTTAGGAGCGACAATTGCTGAGAAGTCTGACACTATCAGGACTGTTTTAGACTGTGTACACCAGCCCCAGATATGATGAAGGCTGGTATACGGTCACCACTAGGAATGGCTATATACCCTGCTTGCCTGCCTGCCTGCCTGTATACTGCTACAATAGTCCTGACAAGGACTCTTTTGGTCACTAGCCTGTATTCCAACCTGGCTATACCCTGCCTGTATACAGCAACAATAGTCCTGAGAAGGACTCTGCTACTGTACTCCGACCTGGCTATACCCTGCCTGCCTGTATACAACTAGAATAGTCCTGAGAAGGACTTTTGGTCACACTGTTTGCAGCCCTGCTACGGAAATAGCTATAAAGGGCCGCAAACCTTTCCCTGAAGCAGCGACCCTCTCCCTGCACTGACTGTCTGGATAGCTGTGAGCAGAGCACAGCGCGCCCGCCGGTATAAAGGCTCGGTCACGCTGTGCAGGCCGGCCAATCACTGCAATTCCACAACTAACAGGGCTGTGGCATTGCAGTGGTCTGCCAGCCAATCCCTGCATGAGGGCTGGCTCTCAAAAGAGCGCCAACATGCAGGGATGAAGACCACGAGTACAGCACGAGTATCGCGAGATTACTCGGTCCCCGTCGAGTAGACCGAGTACAGTGATACTCGTGCGAGTACCGAGTAGTAACAAGCATGCTCGCTCATCACTATTTATTAGTAAAATGGCTTACACTCCCCTTTTTTCCACTTTTTTCTTCACTACTTTTATAAAGAAATTTTTCCTTTCTTTATTCTTAATGCAATTTTATATAGCAACACCACCATTTTTTGCCACGAACATAATTTTTCTTGTCCGTCATCCCGTTCACCCTTACAGGGTTGTGGACAGATGCACTTGTCACTACACTTCTAAGACTCAATACAGGGTCTGGAGCTCAATGCTCCCTTTTTGTTTTTTTTTTCTTCTTTTTTTTCTTTTTTTCATTTTGTCCTTCTTCTTCTTCTTTTTCTGATTTTTGTCTCAAAAAGCTGATGAAATTTGAAACACTATACCCCAGTGATTTTATAAATGTTTCTCAATATATCACTTGAGAACTTTTATGGCCGGTATTGTAACAGTTGACCATCCCGGCAGTATTTGAAATACAGCAGTCAGTCCTCTGACGTAGCTCCATATGTGTATATATAGAGGTTCTTCCTCCTTTGATTGCATACTGTTCTTTTTTTGCCCTGATGAAGGAGACAGTGATCTCTGAAACACATTGACCGGAAAAAAGAATAAAGAGATGAAATAATTAACATCAGTTTCCTTTGGTGACAGCGCGGCAAGCACCCGATTTTCCTCCTATACGTTATTGCTCTTCTACTAGGGGCTGCGGCTGTCGCCATTTGTAACGTGCATTTAGGGGTTGTGACTGGCACAACCTTAATAGGTGAGTGCAACTACTATTAATTATTTGTTACCTTACCAGGTAAGACCCTAATTTGTGCGTCTGCTCCAGAGTTATTTCCCTGATTATTAATATCTGACAGGCAGTGATTGATCCTGCATTCTCACCTTCCTCTCTGTTGCACATTCTTATTGTTCCTATATGCTCTCTATTTCCATCAGACTTTTTTTGTCCTTCGGTGGGGCTCTAACATATGTGCACCATTTTTTATTTATTTTTATGGATTCCTTTCTTTTTTCATGCTAGCGTTCATTATGCAGTAGTCATTCATGATATATCTTATATTTGTGAATCCATTAGGGCTCTATATGTCTGGTGCATCACATTGGGTCTTTTCAGTGCACAATAGGCACCTTTTTCTGTTATGCTCTGCTGCCACCTTATGGACATCCTATCAGTGATGCCAGAAAAAAATGGACATGTCTCCGTGCAGCAATCACGGACACGCGGGTACGCCGCACGGAGACACGTGCAGTGAAAAATCACTGATGTGTGAGCAGACCCATTCATTATAATGGATCTGCGTATCTCAGTGATTCTGTTATGTTTAAAAAAAAGCACAAACGTACCAGAATCACTGACGTGTGAAACAGGCCTTATAGTGTTTTGATTTATGTATGTATTATACAACTTCTGTGGATCTTGTATGAGTGACTTTTCTTCATTTTATTGGATTGTTTTAAAATATTGAAATAAAGTCACGCTTCCTATGCATCCTTTTGTATTCTGATTGGCTACTATAATACAGTTTTTAGGCACTGAGATCGATACCAGAGGCATGGTCTTCCGCTTACCAGAGGATAAGCTCAAAAGGCTAAGGGACATAATAGAAGGGTTTAGTGCTGTTAATAAGGTGGCATTAAGATAAATGAAATATATCTTCTCGGTCTTCTCGTTTTCTTGCTGAGTTGTGCCAATGGACAGAGTTTTTTCTAGACATTTGCTATTGGAAACTCAGGGAACCAAAGCTCCTGGATAGAGTTGAGCGCGGTTCGTGGTTCGTGGTTCTCCAGTTCTAGGCTCGAGTGATTTTGGGGCATGTTCTAGATCGAACTAGAACTCGAGCTTTTTGCAAAAGCTCGATAGTTCTAGAAACGTTCGAGAACGGTTCTAGCAGCCAAAAAACAGCTAAATCATAGCTTGGTTTCTGCTGTAATAGTGTAAGTCACTCTGTGAATCAAACTATTAGCACATTTCAGTGTATAGTGTGCGTGAACAGCGCATTCAGATCACTGCTGCTTCTATAATGGCGATCGCCATTTTTTTTTTTTTTTCTTGTCTTCCTTCCCTAAGTGCGCGCGTCTTGTGGGGCGGGCCAGCATGTCAGCCAATCACAGACACACACACAGCTAAGTTGACTTTGAGCCAGAGAAGCAACGGCATGTGTGATAGGATCTGCATGTCACATGTCCCTGCATTATAAAACCGGACATTTTCTTCACGGACGCCATTATCTGCCTTCTGCGTCTTTGGTGTCAGACATCACTGTCGCAGCTCCGTCCTCCTGAGTCCTATAGCCGATACAGCTGTATGCGCTGCATACACAGCGTTAGACAGCATAGGGAGAGCACTTTATAGCAGTCCTTTTAAGGGCTCAAACCGGCAGGGTCAGAGAGCCATAGGTGACAGGTCCTGCAAACAGCAACAGCATCTGTGTAGCCAAGGTCAGGGATTTCCTCCCTGCATTTCACCATTAGGAGGAAATAGAAAGGCAGGCTTCCATTCCTCTACCCAGAGCACCACAATCCTGCCACTGTACCCTCCTGTCCTCTGCACACTCCAACTCATTATAACTAAGCCATTATACTAGCAAACACTCAGTGTACCTAGTGGCATCCTATCTGTGGCTATTGGACTTTGCTATAGTCCCACTAGTGCAAAGACATTTGCAGAGCACGTCTGCCTGCATTGCACACTCCAACTTTTTTAAACTAAGCAATTTTACTAGCAAACACTCAGTGTACCTAGTGGCATCCTATACGTGGCTATTGGACTTTGCTATAGTCCCACTAGTGCCAAGACATTTGCAGAGAGCATCTGCCTGCGTTGCACACTCCAACTAATTTTAACTTAGCCATTATACTAGCAAACACTCAGTGTACCTAGTGGCATCCTATACGTGGCTATTGGACTTTGCTATAGTCCCACTAGTGCCAAGACATTTGCAGAGCGCATCTGCCTGCGTTGCACACTCCAACTAATTATAAGTAAGCCATTATACTAGCAAACACTCAGTGTACCTAGTGGCATCCTATCTGTGGCTATTGGACTTTGCTATAGTCCCACTAGTGCAAAGACATTTGCAGAGCACGTCTGCCTGCATTGCACACTCCAACTTTTTTAAACTAAGCAATTTTACTAGCAAACACTCAGTGTACCTAGTGGCATCCTATACGTGGCTATTGGACTTTGCTATAGTCCCACTAGTGCCAAGACATTTGCAGAGCGCATCTGCCTGCGTTGCACACTCCAACTAATTATAAGTAAGCCATTATACTAGCAAACACTCAGTGTACCTAGTGGCATCCTATCTGTGGCTATTGGACTTTGCTATAGTCCCACTAGTGCAAAGACATTTGCAGAGCACGTCTGCCTGCATTGCACACTCCAACTTTTTTAAACTAAGCAATTTTACTAGCAAACACTCAGTGTACCTAGTGGCATCCTATACGTGGCTATTGGACTTTGCTATAGTCCCACTAGTGCCAAGACATTTGCAGAGCGCATCTGCCTGCGTTGCACACTCCAACTAATTGTAAGTAAGCCATTATACTAGCAAACACTCAGTGTACCTAGTGGCATCCTATCTGTGGCTATTGGACTTTGCTATAGTCCCACTAGTGCCAAGACATTTGCAGAGCGCATCTGCCTGCGTTGCACACTCCAACTAATTATAAGTAAGCCATTATACTAGCAAACACTCAGTGTACCTAGTGACATCCTATACGTGGCTATTGGACCTTGCTATAGTCCCACTAGTGCCAAGACATTTGCAGAGCGCATCTGCCTGCGTTGCACACTCCAACTAATTATAAGTAAGCCATTATACTAGCAAACACTCAGTGTACCTAGTGGCATCCTATACGTGGCTATTGGACTTTGCTATAGTCCCACTAGTGCCAAGACATTTGCAGAGCGCATCTGCCTGCGTTGCACACTCCAACTAATTATAAGTAAGCCATTATACTAGCAAACACTCAGTGTACCTAGTGGCATCCTATACGTGGCTATTGGACCTTGCTATAGTCCCACTAGTGCCAAGACATTTGCAGAGCGCATCTGCCTGCGTTGCACACTCCAACTAATTATAAGTAAGCCATTATACTAGCAAACACTCAGTGTACCTAGTGGCATCCTATCTGTGGCTATTGGACTTTGCTATAGTCCCACTAGTGCCAAGACATTTGCAGAGCGCATCTGCCTGCGTTGCACACTCCAACTAATTATAAGTAAGCCATTATACTAGCAAACACTCAGTGTACCTAGTGGCATCCTATACCTGGCTATTGGACTTTGCTATAGTCCCACTAGTGCCAAGACATTTGCAGAGCGCATCTGCCTGCGTTGCACACTCCAACTAATTATAAGTAAGCCATTATACTAGCAAACACTCAGTGTACCTAGTGGCATCCTATACGTGGCTATTGGACTTTGCTATAGTCCCACTAGTGCCAAGACATTTGCAGAGCGCATCTGCCTGCGTTGCACACTCCAACTAATTTTAACTTAGCCATTATACTAGCAAACACTCAGTGTACCTAGTGGCATCCTATACGTGGCTATTGGACTTTGCTATAGTCCCACTAGTGCCAAGACATTTGCAGAGCGCATCTGCCTGCGTTGCACACTCCAACTAATTATAAGTAAGCCATTATACTAGCAAACACTCAGTGTACCTAGTGGCATCCTATACGTGGCTATTGGACTTTGCTATAGTCCCACTAGTGCCAAGACATTTGCAGAGCGCATCTGCCTGCGTTGCACACTCCAACTAATTTTAACTTAGCCATTATACTAGCAAACACTCAGTGTACCTAGTGGCATCCTATACGTGGCTATTGGACTTTGCTATAGTCCCACTAGTGCCAAGACATTTGCAGAGCGCATCTGCCTGCGTTGCACACTCCAACTCATTATAACTAAGTTGCATTGTCAGGGATATTTATTCTTTATTATTCTGCTGTTAATAAAGCTAGACCACCACTGCAATCTTCACCACCTCTCAATTTTTACTACCACATTTTCAGTCCACAATCTTGTCGCAATCAACATGAGTGGCAAAATGACAGATGCTGGTGGAAAGGGGAAGAGGCGTGGTGGAAAAGGCAAAAAAGGTTTTGTCTGTGGGGAAAGTGGCAAAGCTCCATTATCATCTGCTGAAGATAGACCATCTACCAGCAAAAGTAAGATGTCTACTACTTACCGTGGACAATCCGATGTGCTCCCTTTTTTACGGACACGAACAACAGGAAGAAAGGTAGATGATGGGCAAAAAAGGAAAATGCTTGAATGGATCTAAAGTGGTCCAACAAGTGCCCTCTCAGCCACTTCAAGTACCGCATCCAAAAAACACCAGTCCTCTGAGTTGTCATCCCAATCACACTTGATTTCTCCCAGCTCTGAAGTCTCCATCAGCCCTGCACAGTATGGTGGAACTGAGATGGCTGAGTCTGCAGAGCTGTTCAGTCACACTATAGCCTGGGAATCAGAGGTCTGCTCCCAAGCTACAGTGAGTACAGAACAGGAAATGGTCTGCAGTGATGCCCAGAACCTTTGTGACTCTGATTCAGGCCGTGAGGACCAAGATTCTGAGCATAATGTTGACCCTTTGTCACAAACTGTAACACCTGTGGTTATAGACAATGAGGAACATACTGATGAAGATGAGACGCAGATACCCGATTGGGATGACAACTTAAATATTCGGTCAGGGCAAGAAGAGGCTCGGTCTGAGGGGGAGGGGAGTGCAAACACAACAATTGATGATGAAGTTCTAGATCCCACCTACTGTCAACCCCCAGTCAGGCACTCGAGGAGGTCAACAGAGGCGGTGGAGGAGGATGCAACCGACGACGAAGTTACCTTGCGCCTTCCTGGACAGAGTCGGAGCACTGGTAGCACGTCTACAACTGCATCCTCAGCCACCACTCTGCCTATGAGCATTATTCGGGGTGGATCAACAGGTCGCATGGCCTCTAAGCCTTGCCTAGCCTGGTCCTTTTTTGACATAAAAAAAGATCGCCCAAATCATGTGATATGTAAAATTTGTCATGATTCTCTTAGTAGAGGTCAAAACCTCAGCAGTTTGACAACTTCTTCCATGAATCGTCACATGAATAAATATCATAGGTCCCGGTGGGAAGCTCACTGTGCTGCAATGCTGCAAGAGCGAACCATCCACCGCCCGCACCTTCCAGTGCATCCGCGCGCTCTTCATCTTCTAGGACTGTGGGGACAGCTGTCACACCTGTTTTTCCACGCCAAACTTCCACCACTGTAACCGCAACAGGCAGTTTGCTTGTAAGGTCGTCAGTTGGTTTGGAAGGGGAAACAAGTGAGTGTGTACAGCTCTCTCAGACATCGATAGCACCAACGTTGGATGAAGGCAACATCATGTCTCCGCCTGCACTTTCCTCACAAACCTGCATTTTTCCAGGGACACCCTACTCAACACCGTCTACACACAGCAGCCAGATCTCTGTCCCTCAGATGTGGTCAAATAAAAGGCCACTTCCTCCGACCCATGACAAAGCTAAGAGGTTGACTCTATCCCTCTGTAAGCTGTTGGCTACCGAAATGCTGCCTTTCCGCCTAGTGGACACACAGGATTTTAGAGACCTTATGTCTGTCGCTGTGCCCCAGTACCAGATGCCTAGTCGCCACTACTTCTCTAAGAAAGGTGTGCCCGCGCTACACCAGCATGTCGCACACAACATCACCGCTTCCTTGAGAAACTCTGTGTGTGAACGGGTGCATTTCACCACCGATACTTGGACCAGTAAGCATGGACAGGGACGTTACATGTCGCTGACTGGGCACTGGGTAACTATGGTGATAGATGGTGAAGGGTCTGCTGCACAAGTCTTGCCGTCCCCACGACTTGTGTGTCAATCCTCTGTCTGTCCAAGTTCCGCCACAGCTTCTGCATCCTCCACCTCATCTGGGTCCTCCACCTCCGCCCCAAGCCTGCCTGGTCAGGCCACCAGCGTTCTCACTGCGCAGAAGGAATCACGCACAAGTGGGCGGGGCCTGTTCTTCGTGTTTCCTAAGCTAGGAGTCAGGTCTCCTTGTGTCTCTGTGATATACTTACCTATCTCTCTTCTAGAGCCGCTCCTGCCTCGCCATCCGGTCCTGCCGATTCCCGAACCCCGAACGCTGACTATCTGCCATCCCGTCAGTCCGTACCATCTCTGATCCCTGTGGTGACCCGTCCTCTCGCTCCATCGGTTCCGGACTGTTGATGTGACGATTCATGGAAGAAGTTGTCAAACTGCTGAGGTTTTGACCTCTACTAAGAGAATCATGACAAATTTTACATATCACATGATTTGGGCGATCTTTTTCTATGTCAAAAAAGGACCAGGCTAGGCAAGGCTTAGAGGCCATGCGACCTGTTGATCCACCCCGAATAATGCTCATAGGCAGAGTGGTGGCTGAGGATGCAGTTGTAGACGTGCTACCAGTGCTCCGACTCTGTCCAGGAAGGCGCAAGGTAACTTCGTCGTCGGTTGCATCCTCCTCCACCGCCTCTGTTGACCTCCTCGAGTGCCTGACTGGGGGTTGACAGTAGGTGGGATCTAGAACTTCATCATCAATTGTTGTGTTTGCACTCCCCTCCCCTTCAGACCGAGCCTCTTCTTGCCCTGACCGAATATTTAAGTTGTCATCCCAATCGGGTATCTGCGTCTCATCTTCATCAGTATGTTCCTCATTGTCTATAACCACAGGTGTTACAGTTTGTGACAAAGGGTCAACATTATGCTCAGAAACTTGGTCCTCACGGCCTGAATCAGAGTCACAAAGGTTCTGGGCATCACTGCAGACCATTTCCTGTTCTGTACTCACTGTAGCTTGGGAGCAGACCTCTGATTCCCAGGCTATAGTGTGACTGAACAGCTCTGCAGACTCAGCCATCTCAGTTCCACCATACTGTGCAGGGCTGATGGAGACTTCAGAGCTGGGAGAAATCAAGTGTGATTGGGATGACAACTCAGAGGACTGGTGTTTTTTGGATGCGGTACTTGAAGTGGCTGAGAGGGCATTTGTTGGACCACTTGAGATCCATTCAAGCATTTTCCTTTTTTGCCCATCATCTACCTTTCTTCCTGTTGTTCGTGTCCGTAAAAAAGGGAGCACATCGGATTGTCCACGGTAAGTAGTAGACATCTTACTTTTGCTGGTAGATGGTCTATCTTCAGCAGATGATAATGGAGCTTTGCCACTTTCCCCACAGACAAAACCTTTTTTGCCTTTTCCACCACGCCTCTTCCCCTTTCCACCAGCATCTGTCATTTTGCCACTCATGATGATTGCGACAAGATTGTGGACTGAAAATGTGGTAGCAAAAATTGAGAGGTGGTGAAGATTGCAGTGGTGGTCTAGCTTTATTAACAGCAGAATAATAAAGAATAAATATCCCTGACAATGCAACTTAGTTATAATGAGTTGGAGTGTGCAACGCAGGCAGATGCGCTCTGCAAATGTCTTGGCACTAGTGGGACTATAGCAAAGTCCAATAGCCACGTATAGGATGCCACTAGGTACACTGAGTGTTTGCTAGTATAATGGCTAAGTTAAAATTAGTTGGAGTGTGCAACGCAGGCAGATGCGCTCTGCAAATGTCTTGGCACTAGTGGGACTATAGCAAAGTCCAATAGCCACGTATAGGATGCCACTAGGTACACTGAGTGTTTGCTAGTATAATGGCTTACTTATAATTAGTTGGAGTGTGCAACGCAGGCAGATGCGCTCTGCAAATGTCTTGGCACTAGTGGGACTATAGCAAAGTCCAATAGCCACGTATAGGATGCCACTAGGTACACTGAGTGTTTGCTAGTATAATGGCTAAGTTAAAATTAGTTGGAGTGTGCAACGCAGGCAGATGCGCTCTGCAAATGTCTTGGCACTAGTGGGACTATAGCAAAGTCCAATAGCCACGTATAGGATGCCACTAGGTACACTGAGTGTTTGCTAGTATAATGGCTTACTTATAATTAGTTGGAGTGTGCAACGCAGGCAGATGCGCTCTGCAAATGTCTTGGCACTAGTGGGACTATAGCAAAGTCCAATAGCCACGTATAGGATGCCACTAGGTACACTGAGTGTTTGCTAGTATAATGGCTTACTTATAATTAGTTGGAGTGTGCAACGCAGGCAGATGCGCTCTGCAAATGTCTTGGCACTAGTGGGACTATAGCAAAGTCCAATAGCCACAGATAGGATGCCACTAGGTACACTGAGTGTTTGCTAGTATAATGGCTTACTTATAATTAGTTGGAGTGTGCAACGCAGGCAGATGCGCTCTGCAAATGTCTTGGCACTAGTGGGACTATAGCAAGGTCCAATAGCCACGTATAGGATGCCACTAGGTACACTGAGTGTTTGCTAGTATAATGGCTTACTTATAATTAGTTGGAGTGTGCAACGCAGGCAGATGCGCTCTGCAAATGTCTTGGCACTAGTGGGACTATAGCAAAGTCCAATAGCCACGTATAGGATGCCACTAGGTACACTGAATGTTTGCTAGTATAATGGCTTACTTATAATTAGTTGGAGTGTGCAACGCAGGCAGATGCGCTCTGCAAATGTCTTGGCACTAGTGGGACTATAGCAAGGTCCAATAGCCACGTATAGGATGCCACTAGGTACACTGAGTGTTTGCTAGTATAATGGCTTACTTATAATTAGTTGGAGTGTGCAACGCAGGCAGATGCGCTCTGCAAATGTCTTGGCACTAGTGGGACTATAGCAAAGTCCAATAGCCACGTATAGGATGCCACTAGGTACACTGAGTGTTTGCTAGTATAATGGCTAAGTTAAAATTAGTTGGAGTGTGCAACGCAGGCAGATGCGCTCTGCAAATGTCTTGGCACTAGTGGGACTATAGCAAAGTCCAATAGCCACGTATAGGATGCCACTAGGTACACTGAGTGTTTGCTAGAAAAATTGCTTAGTTTAAAAAAGTTGGAGTGTGCAATGCAGGCAGACGTGCTCTGCAAATGTCTTTGCACTAGTGGGACTATAGCAAAGTCCAATAGCCACAGATAGGATGCCACTAGGTACACTGAGTTTTTGCTAGTATAATGGTTTACTTATAATTAGTTGGAGTGTGCAACGCAGGCAGATGCGCTCTGCAAATGTCTTGGCACTAGTGGGACTATAGCAAGGTCCAATAGCCACGTATAGGATGCCACTAGGTACACTGAGTGTTTGCTAGTATAATGGCTTACTTATAATTAGTTGGAGTGTGCAACGCAGGCAGATGCGCTCTGCAAATGTCTTGGCACTAGTGGGACTATAGCAAAGTCCAATAGCCACGTATAGGATGCCACTAGGTACACTGAGTGTTTGCTAGTATAATGGCTTACTTATAATTAGTTGGAGTGTGCAACGCAGGCAGATGCGCTCTGCAAATGTCTTGGCACTAGTGGGACTATAGCAAAGTCCAATAGCCACGTATAGGATGCCACTAGGTACACTGAGTGTTTGCTAGTATAATGGCTAAGTTAAAATTAGTTGGAGTGTGCAACGCAGGCAGATGCGCTCTGCAAATGTCTTGGCACTAGTGGGACTAAAGCAAAGTCCAATAGCCACGTATAGGATGCCACTAGGTACACTGAGTGTTTGCTAGTAAAATTGCTTAGTTTAAAAAAGTTGGAGTGTGCAATGCAGGCAGACGTGCTCTGCAAATGTCTTTGCACTAGTGGGACTATAGCAAAGTCCAATAGCCACAGATAGGATGCCACTAGGTACACTGAGTTTTTGCTAGTATAATGGCTTACTTATAATTAGTTGGAGTGTGCAACGCAGGCAGATGCGCTCTGCAAATGTCTTGGCACTAGTGGGACTATAGCAAGGTCCAATAGCCACGTATAGGATGCCACTAGGTACACTGAGTGTTTGCTAGTATAATGGCTTACTTATAATTAGTTGGAGTGTGCAACGCAGGCAGATGCGCTCTGCAAATGTCTTGGCACTAGTGGGACTATAGCAAGGTCCAATAGCCACGTATAGGATGCCACTAGGTACACTGAGTGTTTGCTAGTATAATGGCTTACTTATAATTAGTTGGAGTGTGCAACGCAGGCAGATGCGCTCTGCAAATGTCTTGGCACTAGTGGGACTATAGCAAAGTCCAATAGCCACAGATAGGATGCCACTAGGTACACTGAGTGTTTGCTAGTATAATGGCTTACTTATAATTAGTTGGAGTGTGCAACGCAGGCAGATGCGCTCTGCAAATGTCTTGGCACTAGTGGGACTATAGCAAAGTCCAATAGCCACGTATAGGATGCCACTAGGTACACTGAGTGTTTGCTAGTATAATGGCTTACTTATAATTAGTTGGAGTGTGCAACGCAGGCAGATGCGCTCTGCAAATGTCTTGGCACTAGTGGGACTATAGCAAAGTCCAATAGCCACGTATAGGATGCCACTAGGTACACTGAGTGTTTGCTAGTATAATGGCTAAGTTAAAATTAGTTGGAGTGTGCAACGCAGGCAGATGCGCTCTGCAAATGTCTTGGCACTAGTGGGACTATAGCAAAGTCCAATAGCCACGTATAGGATGCCACTAGGTACACTGAGTGTTTGCTAGCAAAATTGCTTAGTTTAAAAAAGTTGGAGTGTGCAATGCAGGCAGACGTGCTTTGCAAATGTCTTTGCACTAGTGGGACTATAGCAAAGTCCAATAGCCACAGATAGGATGCCACTAGGTACACTGAGTTTTTGCTAGTATAATGGCTTACTTATAATTAGTTGGAGTGTGCAACGCAGGCAGATGCGCTCTGCAAATGTCTTGGCACTAGTGGGACTATAGCAAGGTCCAATAGCCACGTATAGGATGCCACTAGGTACACTGAGTGTTTGCTAGTATAATGGCTTACTTATAATTAGTTGGAGTGTGCAACGCAGGCAGATGCGCTCTGCAAATGTCTTGGCACTAGTGGGACTATAGCAAAGTCCAATAGCCACGTATAGGATGCCACTAGGTACACTGAGTGTTTGCTAGTATAATGGCTTACTTATAATTAGTTGGAGTGTGCAACGCAGGCAGATGCGCTCTGCAAATGTCTTGGCACTAGTGG
>NW_027444040.1:0-30345 GCF_048569485.1 Anomaloglossus baeobatrachus | reverse complement strand
AAATCCACTAAAGGAAGTTTTGTTTGGTTATCTTGCAATCCCGAGATAATCGTCTCCCATGCTCCAAATCCATTTTAAAGCCATTTTTAAGGCATTTCGCGCATAACATGAAATGAACACATTTTCTCCAAAACTATAACAGATGCAAGCTTGTCCTGTTGGTGGAGATGATATTTAATAAAATAAGTAGAAATCCACTAAAAGTTTTGTTTGGTTATCTTGCAATCCCGAGATAATCGTCTCCATGCTCCAAATCCATTTTAAAGCCATTTTTAAGGCATTTCGCGCATACATGAAATGAACACATTTTTCTCCAAAACTATAACAGATGCAAGCTTGTCCTGTTTGGTGGAGATGATATTTAATAAAATAAGTAGAAATCCACTAAAAGTTTTGTTTGGTTATCTTGCAATCCCGAGATAATCGTCTCCATGCTCCAAATCCATTTTAAAGCCATTTTTAAGGCATTTCGCGCATACATGAAATGAACACATTTTTCTCCAAAACTATAACAGATGCAAGCTTGTCCTGTTTGGTGGAGATGATATTTAATAAAATAAGTAGAAATCCACTAAAAGTTTTGTTTGGTTATCTTGCAATCCCGAGATAATCGTCTCCATGCTCCAAATCCATTTTAAAGCCATTTTTAAGGCATTTCGCGCATACATGAAATGAACACATTTTTCTCCAAAACTATAACAGATGCAAGCTTGTCCTGTTTGGTGGAGATGATATTTAATAAAATAAGTAGAAATCCACTAAAAGTTTTGTTTGGTTATCTTGCAATCCCGAGATAATCGTCTCCATGCTCCAAATCCATTTAAAGCCATTTTTAAGGCATTTCGCGCATACATGAAATGAACACATTTTTCTCCAAAACTATAACAGATGCAAGCTTGTCCTGTTTGGTGGAGATGATATTTAATAAAATAAGTAGAAATCCACTAAAAGTTTTGTTTGGTTATCTTGCAATCCCGAGATAATCGTCTCCATGCTCCAAATCCATTTTAAAGCCATTTTTAAGGCATTTCGCGCATACATGAAATGAACACATTTTTCTCCAAAACTATAACAGATGCAAGCTTGTCCTGTTTGGTGGAGATGATATTTAATAAAATAAGTAGAAATCCACTAAAAGTTTTGTTTGGTTATCTTGCAATCCCGAGATAATCGTCTCCATGCTCCAAATCCATTTTAAAGCCATTTTTAAGGCATTTCGCGCATACATGAAATGAACACATTTTTCTCCAAAACTATAACAGATGCAAGCTTGTCCTGTTTGGTGGAGATGATATTTAATAAAATAAGTAGAAATCCACTAAAAGTTTTGTTTGGTTATCTTGCAATCCCGAGATAATCGTCTCCCTGCTCCAAATCCATTTTAAAGCCATTTTTAAGGCATTTCGCGCATACATGAAATGAACACATTTTTTCTCCAAAACTATAACAGATGCAAGCTTGTCCTGTTTGGTGGAGATGATATTTAATTAAATAAGTAGAAATCCACTAAAAGTTTTGTTTGGTTATCTTGCAATCCCGAGATAATCGTCTCCATGCTCCAAATCCATTTTAAAGCCATTTTTAAGGCATTTCGCGCATACATGAAATGAACACATTTTCTCCAAAACTATAACAGATGCAAGCTTGTCCTGTTTGGTGGAGATGATATTTAATAAAATAAGTAGAAATCCACTAAAAGTTTTGTTTGGTTATCTTGCAATCCCGAGATAATCGTCTCCATGCTCCAAATCCATTTTTAAAGCCATTTTTAAGGCATTTCGCGCATACATGAAATGAACACATTTTTCTCCAAAACTATAACAGATGCAAGCTTGTCCTGTTTGGTGGAGATGATATTTAATAAAATAAGTAGAAATCCACTAAAAGTTTTGTTTGGTTATCTTGCAATCCCGAGATAATCGTCTCCATGCTCCAAATCCATTTTAAAGCCATTTTTAAGGCATTTCGCGCATACATGAAATGAACACATTTTTCTCCAAAACTATAACAGATGCAAGCTTGTCCTGTTTGGTGGAGATGATATTTAATAAAATAAGTAGAAATCCACTAAAAGTTTTGTTTGGTTATCTTGCAATCCCGAGATAATCGTCTCCATGCTCCAAATCCATTTTTAAAGCCATTTTTAAGGCATTTCGCGCATACATGAAATGAACACATTTTTCTCCAAAACTATAACAGATGCAAGCTTGTCCTGTTTGGTGGAGATGATATTTAATAAAATAAGTAGAAATCCACTAAAAGTTTTGTTTGGTTATCTTGCAATCCCGAGATAATCGTCTCCATGCTCCAAATCCATTTTAAAGCCATTTTTAAGGCATTTCGCGCATACATGAAATGAACACATTTTTCTCCAAAACTATAACAGATGCAAGCTTGTCCTGTTTGGTGGAGATGATATTTAATAAAATAAGTAGAAATCCACTAAAAGTTTTGTTTGGTTATCTTGCAATCCCGAGATAATCGTCTCCATGCTCCAAATCCATTTTAAAGCCATTTTTAAGGCATTTCGCGCATACATGAAATGAACACATTTTTCTCCAAAACTATAACAGATGCAAGCTTGTCCTGTTTGGTGGAGATGATATTTAATAAAATAAGTAGAAATCCACTAAAAGTTTTGTTTGGTTATCTTGCAATCCCGAGATAATCGTCTCCATGCTCCAAATCCATTTTAAAGCCATTTTTAAGGCATTTCGCGCATACATGAAATGAACACATTTTTCTCCAAAACTATAACAGATGCAAGCTTGTCCTGTTTAGGTGGAGATGATATTTAATAAAATAAGTAGAAATCCACTAAAAGTTTTGTTTGGTTATCTTGCAATCCCGAGATAATCGTCTCCATGCTCCAAATCCATTTTAAAGCCATTTTTAAGGCATTTCGCGCATACATGAAATGAACACATTTTTCTCCAAAACTATAACAGATGCAAGCTTGTCCTGTTTGGTGGAGATGATATTTAATAAAATAAGTAGAAATCCACTAAAAGTTTTGTTTGGTTATCTTGCAATCCCGAGATAATCGTCTCCATGCTCCAAATCCATTTTAAAGCCATTTTTAAGGCATTTCGCGCATACATGAAATGAACACATTTTTCTCCAAACTATAACAGATGCAAGCTTGTCCTGTTTGGTGGAGATGATATTTAATAAAATAAGTAGAAATCCACTAAAAGTTTTGTTTGGTTATCTTGCAATCCCGAGATAATCGTCTCCATGCTCCAAATCCATTTTAAAGCCATTTTTAAGGCATTTCGCGCATACATGAAATGAACACATTTTTCTCCAAAACTATAACAGATGCAAGCTTGTCCTGTTTGGTGGAGATGATATTTAATAAAATAAGTAGAAATCCACTAAAAGTTTTGTTTGGTTATCTTGCAATCCCGAGATAATCGTCTCCATGCTCCAAATCCATTTTAAAGCCATTTTTAAGGCATTTCGCGCATACATGAAATGAACACATTTTTCTCCAAAACTATAACAGATGCAAGCTTGTCCTGTTTGGTGGAGATGATATTTAATAAAATAAGTAGAAATCCACTAAAAGTTTTGTTTGGTTATCTTGCAATCCCGAGATAATCGTCTCCATGCTCCAAATCCATTTTAAAGCCATTTTTAAGGCATTTCGCGCATACATGAAATGAACACATTTTTCTCCAAAACTATAACAGATGCAAGCTTGTCCTGTTTGGTGGAGATGATATTTAATAAAATAAGTAGAAATCCACTAAAAGTTTTGTTTGGTTATCTTGCAATCCCGAGATAATCGTCTCCATGCTCCAAATCCATTTTAAAGCCATTTTTAAGGCATTTCGCGCATACATGAAATGAACACATTTTTCTCCAAAACTATAACAGATGCAAGCTTGTCCTGTTTGGTGGAGATGATATTTAATAAAATAAGTAGAAATCCACTAAAAGTTTTGTTTGGTTATCTTGCAATCCCGAGATAATCGTCTCCATGCTCCAAATCCATTTTAAAGCCATTTTTAAGGCATTTCGCGCATACATGAAATGAACACATTTTTCTCCAAAACTATAACAGATGCAAGCTTGTCCTGTTTGGTGGAGATGATATTTAATAAAATAAGTAGAAATCCACTAAAAGTTTTGTTTGGTTATCTTGCAATCCCGAGATAATCGTCTCCATGCTCCAAATCCATTTTAAAGCCATTTTTAAGGCATTTCGCGCATACATGAAATGAACACATTTTTCTCCAAAACTATAACAGATGCAAGCTTGTCCTGTTTGGTGGAGATGATATTTAATAAAATAAGTAGAAATCCACTAAAAGTTTTGTTTGGTTATCTTGCAATCCCGAGATAATCGTCTCCATGCTCCAAATCCATTTTAAAGCCATTTTTAAGGCATTTCGCGCATACATGAAATGAACACATTTTTCTCCAAAACTATAACAGATGCAAGCTTGTCCTGTTTGGTGGAGATGATATTTAATAAAATAAGTAGAAATCCACTAAAAGTTTTGTTTGGTTATCTTGCAATCCCGAGATAATCGTCTCCATGCTCCAAATCCATTTTAAAGCCATTTTTAAGGCATTTCGCGCATACATGAAATGAACACATTTTTCTCCAAAACTATAACAGATGCAAGCTTGTCCTGTTTGGTGGAGATGATATTTAATAAAATAAGTAGAAATCCACTAAAAGTTTTGTTTGGTTATCTTGCAATCCCGAGATAATCGTCTCCATGCTCCAAATCCATTTTAAAGCCATTTTTAAGGCATTTCGCGCATACATGAAATGAACACATTTTTCTCCAAAACTATAACAGATGCAAGCTTGTCCTGTTTGGTGGAGATGATATTTAATAAAATAAGTAGAAATCCACTAAAAGTTTTGTTTGGTTATCTTGCAATCCCGAGATAATCGTCTCCATGCTCCAAATCCATTTTAAAGCCATTTGTAAGGCATTTCGCGCATACATGAAATGAACACATTTTTCTCCAAAACTATAACAGATGCAAGCTTGTCCTGTTTGGTGGAGATGATATTTAATAAAATAAGTAGAAATCCACTAAAAGTTTTGTTTGGTTATCTTGCAATCCCGAGATAATCGTCTCCATGCTCCAAATCCATTTTAAAGCCATTTTTAAGGCATTTCGCGCATACATGAAATGAACACATTTTTCTCCAAAACTATAACAGATGCAAGCTTGTCCTGTTTGGTGGAGATGATATTTAATAAAATAAGTAGAAATCCACTAAAAGTTTTGTTTGGTTATCTTGCAATCCCGAGATAATCGTCTCCATGCTCCAAATCCATTTTAAAGCCATTTTTAAGGCATTTCGCGCATACATGAAATGAACACATTTTTCTCCAACACTATAACAGATGCAAGCTTGTCCTGTTTGGTGGAGATGATATTTAATAAAATAAGTAGAAATCCACTAAAAGTTTTGTTTGGTTATCTTGCAATCCCGAGATAATCGTCTCCATGCTCCAAATCCATTTTAAAGCCATTTTTAAGGCATTTCGCGCATACATGAAATGAACACATTTTCTCCAAAACTATAACAGATGCAAGCTTGTCCTGTTTGGTGGAGATGATATTTAATAAAATAAGTAGAAATCCACTAAAAGTTTTGTTTGGTTATCTTGCAATCCCGAGATAATCGTCTCCATGCTCCAAATCCATTTTAAAGCCATTTTTAAGGCATTTCGCGCATACATGAAATGAACACATTTTTTCTCCAAAACTATAACAGATGCAAGCTTGTCCTGTTTGGTGGAGATGATATTTAATAAAATAAGTAGAAATCCACTAAAAGTTTTGTTTGGTTATCTTGCAATCCCGAGATAATCGTCTCCATGCTCCAAATCCATTTTAAAGCCATTTTTAAGGCATTTCGCGCATACATGAAATGAACACATTTTTCTCCAAAACTATAACAGATGCAAGCTTGTCCTGTTTGGTGGAGATGATATTTAATAAAATAAGTAGAAATCCACTAAAAGTTTTGTTTGGTTATCTTGCAATCCCGAGATAATCGTCTCCATGCTCCAAATCCATTTTAAAGCCATTTTTAAGGCATTTCGCGCATACATGAAATGAACACATTTTTCTCCAAAACTATAACAGATGCAAGCTTGTCCTGTTTGGTGGAGATGATATTTAATAAAATAAGTAGAAATCCACTAAAAGTTTTGTTTGGTTATCTTGCAATCCCGAGATAATCGTCTCCATGCTCCAAATCCATTTTAAAGCCATTTTTAAGGCATTTCGCGCATACATGAAATGAACACATTTTTCTCCAAAACTATAACAGATGCAAGCTTGTCCTGTTTGGTGGAGATGATATTTAATAAAATAAGTAGAAATCCACTAAAAGTTTTGTTTGGTTATCTTGCAATCCCGAGATAATCGTCTCCATGCTCCAAATCCATTTTAAAGCCATTTTTAAGGCATTTCGCGCATACATGAAATGAACACATTTTTCTCCAAAACTATAACAGATGCAAGCTTGTCCTGTTTGGTGGAGATGATATTTAATAAAATAAGTAGAAATCCACTAAAAGTTTTGTTTGGTTATCTTGCAATCCCGAGATAATCGTCTCCATGCTCCAAATCCATTTTAAAGCCATTTTTAAGGCATTTCGCGCATACATGAAATGAACACATTTTTCTCCAAAACTATAACAGATGCAAGCTTGTCCTGTTTGGTGGAGATGATATTTAATAAAATAAGTAGAAATCCACTAAAAGTTTTGTTTGGTTATCTTGCAATCCCGAGATAATCGTCTCCATGCTCCAAATCCATTTTAAAGCCATTTTTAAGGCATTTCGCGCATACATGAAATGAACACATTTTTCTCCAAAACTATAACAGATGCAAGCTTGTCCTGTTTGGTGGAGATGATATTTAATAAAATAAGTAGAAATCCACTAAAAGTTTTGTTTGGTTATCTTGCAATCCCGAGATAATCGTCTCCATGCTCCAAATCCATTTTAAAGCCATTTTTAAGGCATTTCGCGCATACATGAAATGAACACATTTTTCTCCAAAACTATAACAGATGCAAGCTTGTCCTGTTTGGTGGAGATGATATTTAATAAAATAAGTAGAAATCCACTAAAAGTTTTGTTTGGTTATCTTGCAATCCCGAGATAATCGTCTCCATGCTCCAAATCCATTTTAAAGCCATTTTTAAGGCATTTCGCGCATACATGAAATGAACACATTTTTCTCCAAAACTATAACAGATGCAAGCTTGTCCTGTTTGGTGAGATGATATTTAATAAAATAAGTAGAAATCCACTAAAAGTTTTGTTTGGTTATCTTGCAATCCCGAGATAATCGTCTCCATGCTCCAAATCCATTTTAAAGCCATTTTTAAGGCATTTCGCGCATACATGAAATGAACACATTTTTCTCCAAAACTATAACAGATGCAAGCTTGTCCTGTTTGGTGGAGATGATATTTAATAAAATAAGTAGAAATCCACTAAAAGTTTTGTTTGGTTATCTTGCAATCCCGAGATAATCGTCTCCATGCTCCAAATCCATTTTAAAGCCATTTTTAAGGCATTTCGCGCATACATGAAATGAACACATTTTTCTCCAAAACTATAACAGATGCAAGCTTGTCCTGTTTGGTGGAGATGATATTTAATAAAATAAGTAGAAATCCACTAAAAGTTTTGTTTGGTTATCTTGCAATCCCGAGATAATCGTCTCCATGCTCCAAATCCATTTTAAAGCCATTTTTAAGGCATTTCGCGCATACATGAAATGAACACATTTTTCTCCAAAACTATAACAGATGCAAGCTTGTCCTGTTTGGTGGAGATGATATTTAATAAAATAAGTAGAAATCCACTAAAAGTTTTGTTTGGTTATCTTGCAATCCCGAGATAATCGTCTCCATGCTCCAAATCCATTTTAAAGCCATTTTTAAGGCATTTCGCGCATACATGAAATGAACACATTTTTCTCCAAAACTATAACAGATGCAAGCTTGTCCTGTTTGGTGGAGATGATATTTAATAAAATAAGTAGAAATCCACTAAAAGTTTTGTTTGGTTATCTTGCAATCCCGAGATAATCGTCTCCATGCTCCAAATCCATTTTAAAGCCATTTCTAAGGCATTTCGCGCATAAATGAAATGAACACATTTTTCTCCAAAACTGTAACAGATGCAAGCTTGTCCTGTTTGGTGGAGATGATATTTAATAAAATAAGTAGAAATCCACTAAAAGTTTTGTTTGGTTATCTTGCAATCCCGAGATAATCGTCTCCATGCTCCAAATCCATTTTAAAGCCATTTTTAAGGCATTTCGCGCATACATGAAATGAACACATTTTTCTCCAAAACTATAACAGATGCAAGCTTGTCCTGTTTGGTGGAGATGATATTTAATTAAATAAGTAGAAATCCAATAAAAGTTTTGTTTGGTTATCTTGCAATCCCGAGATAATCGTCTCCATGCTCCAAATCCATTTTAAAGCCATTTTTAAGGCATTTCGCGCATACATGAAATGAACACATTTTTCTCCAAAACTATAACAGATGTAAGCTTGTCCTGTTTGGTGGAGATGATATTTAATAAAATAAGTAGAAATCCACTAAAAGTTTTGTTTGGTTATCTTGCAATCCCGAGATAATCGTCTCCATGCTCCAAATCCATTTTAAAGCCATTTCTAAGGCATTTCGCGCATAAATGAAATGAACACATTTTTCTCCAAAACTATAACAGATGCAAGCTTGTCCTGTTTGGTGGAGATGATATTTAATTAAATAAGTAGAAATCCACTAAAAGTTTTGTTTGGTTATCTTGCAATCCCGAGATAATCGTCTCCATGCTCCAAATCCATTTTAAAGCCATTTTTAAGGCATTTCGCGCATACATGAAATGAACACATTTTTCTCCAAAACTATAACAGATGCAAGCTTGTCCTGTTTGGTGGAGATGATATTTAATAAAATAAGTAGAAATCCACTAAAAGTTTTGTTTGGTTATCTTGCAATCCCGAGATAATCGTCTCCATGCTCCAAATCCATTTTAAAGCCATTTTTAAGGCATTTCGCGCATACATGAAATGAACACATTTTTCTCCAAAACTATAACAGATGCAAGCTTGTCCTGTTTGGTGGAGATGATATTTAATAAAATAAGTAGAAATCCACTAAAAGTTTTGTTTGGTTATCTTGCAATCCCGAGATAATCGTCTCCATGCTCCAAATCCATTTTAAAGCCATTTCTAAGGCATTTCGCGCATACATGAAATGAACACATTTTTCTCCAAAACTATAACAGATGCAAGCTTGTCCTGTTTGGTGGAGATGATATTTAATTAAATAAGTAGAAATCCACTAAAAGTTTTGTTTGGTTATCTTGCAATCCCGAGATAATCGTCTCCATGCTCCAAATCCATTTTAAAGCCATTTTTAAGGCATTTCGCGCATACATGAAATGAACACATTTTTCTCCAAAACTATAACAGATGCAAGCTTGTCCTGTTTGGTGGAGATGATATTTAATTAAATAAGTAGAAATCCACTAAAAGTTTTGTTTGGTTATCTTGCAATCCCGAGATAATCGTCTCCATGCTCCAAATCCATTTTAAAGCCATTTTTAAGGCATTTCGCGCATACATGAAATGAACACATTTTTCTCCAACACTATAACAGATGCAAGCTTGTCCTGTTTGGTGGAGATGATATTTAATAAAATAAGTAGAAATCCACTAAAAGTTTTGTTTGGTTATCTTGCAATCCCGAGATAATCGTCTCCATGCTCCAAATCCATTTTAAAGCCATTTTTAAGGCATTTCGCGCATACATGAAATGAACACATTTTTCTCCAAAACTATAACAGATGCAAGCTTGTCCTGTTTGGTGGAGATGATATTTAATAAAATAAGTAGAAATCCACTAAAAGTTTTGTTTGGTTATCTTGCAATCCCGAGATAATCGTCTCCATGCTCCAAATCCATTTTAAAGCCATTTTTAAGGCATTTCGCGCATACATGAAATGAAACACATTTTCTCCAAAACTATAACAGATGCAAGCTTGTCCTGTTTGGTGGAGATGATATTTAATAAAATAAGTAGAAATCCACTAAAAGTTTTGTTTGGTTATCTTGCAATCCCGAGATAATCGTCTCCATGCTCCAAATCCATTTTAAAGCCATTTTTAAGGCATTTCGCGCATACATGAAATGAACACATTTTTCTCCAAAACTATAACAGATGCAAGCTTGTCCTGTTTGGTGGAGATGATATTTAATAAAATAAGTAGAAATCCACTAAAAGTTTTGTTTGGTTATCTTGCAATCCCGAGATAATCGTCTCCATGCTCCAAATCCATTTTAAAGCCATTTTTAAGGCATTTCGCGCATACATGAAATGAACACATTTTTCTCCAAAACTATAACAGATGCAAGCTTGTCCTGTTTGGTGGAGATGATATTTAATAAAATAAGTAGAAATCCACTAAAAGTTTTGTTTGGTTATCTTGCAATCCCGAGATAATCGTCTCCATGCTCCAAATCCATTTTAAAGCCATTTTTAAGGCATTTCGCGCATACATGAAATGAACACATTTTTCTTCAAAACTATAACAGATGCAAGCTTGTCCTGTTTGGTGGAGATGATATTTAATAAAATAAGTAGAAATCCACTAAAAGTTTTGTTTGGTTATCTTGCAATCCCGAGATAATCGTCTCCATGCTCCAAATCCATTTTAAAGCCATTTTTAAGGCATTTCGCGCATACATGAAATGAACACATTTTTCTCCAAAACTATAACAGATGCAAGCTTGTCCTGTTTGGTGGAGATGATATTTAATAAAATAAGTAGAAATCCACTAAAAGTTTTGTTTGGTTATCTTGCAATCCCGAGATAATCGTCTCCATGCTCCAAATCCATTTTAAAGCCATTTTTAAGGCATTTCGCGCATACATGAAATGAACACATTTTTCTCCAAAACTATAACAGATGCAAGCTTGTCCTGTTTGGTGGAGATGATATTTAATAAAATAAGTAGAAATCCACTAAAAGTTTTGTTTGGTTATCTTGCAATCCCGAGATAATCGTCTCCATGCTCCAAATCCATTTTAAAGCCATTTTTAAGGCATTTCGCGCATAAATGAAATGAACACATTTTTCTCCAAAACTATAACAGATGCAAGCTTGTCCTGTTTGGTGGAGATGATATTTAATTAAATAAGTAGAAATCCAATAAAAGTTTTGTTTGGTTATCTTGCAATCCCGAGATAATCGTCTCCATGCTCCAAATCCATTTTAAAGCCATTTTTAAGGCATTTCGCGCATACATGAAATGAACACATTTTTCTCCAAAACTATAACAGATGTAAGCTTGTCCTGTTTGGTGGAGATGATATTTAATAAAATAAGTAGAAATCCACTAAAAGTTTTGTTTGGTTATCTTGCAATCCCGAGATAATCGTCTCCATGCTCCAAATCCATTTTAAAGCCATTTCTAAGGCATTTCGCGCATAAATGAAATGAACACATTTTTCTCCAAAACTATAACAGATGCAAGCTTGTCCTGTTTGGTGGAGATGATATTTAATTAAATAAGTAGAAATCCACTAAAAGTTTTGTTTGGTTATCTTGCAATCCCGAGATAATCGTCTCCATGCTCCAAATCCATTTTAAAGCCATTTTTAAGGCATTTCGCGCATACATGAAATGAACACATTTTTCTCCAAAACTATAACAGATGCAAGCTTGTCCTGTTTGGTGGAGATGATATTTAATAAAATAAGTAGAAATCCACTAAAAGTTTTGTTTGGTTATCTTGCAATCCCGAGATAATAGTCTCCATGCTCCAAATCCATTTTAAAGCCATTTCTAAGGCATTTCGCGCATACATGAAATGAACACATTTTTCTCCAAAACTATAACAGATGCAAGCTTGTCCTGTTTGGTGGAGATGATATTTAATTAAATAAGTAGAAATCCACTAAAAGTTTTGTTTGGTTATCTTGCAATCCCGAGATAATCGTCTCCATGCTCCAAATCCATTTTAAAGCCATTTTTAAGGCATTTCGCGCATACATGAAATGAACACATTTTTCTCCAAAACTATAACAGATGCAAGCTTGTCCTGTTTGGTGGAGATGATATTTAATTAAATAAGTAGAAATCCACTAAAAGTTTTGTTTGGTTATCTTGCAATCCCGAGATAATCGTCTCCATGCTCCAAATCCATTTTAAAGCCATTTTTAAGGCATTTCGCGCATACATGAAATGAACACATTTTTCTCCAAAACTATAACAGATGCAAGCTTGTCCTGTTTGGTGGAGATGATATTTAATTAAATAAGTAGAAATCCACTAAAAGTTTTGTTTGGTTATCTTGCAATCCCGAGATAATCGTCTCCATGCTCCAAATCCATTTTAAAGCCATTTTTAAGGCATTTCGCGCATACATGAAATGAACACATTTTTCTCCAAAACTATAACAGATGCAAGCTTGTCCTGTTTGGTGGAGATGATATTTAATAAAATAAGTAGAAATCCACTAAAAGTTTTGTTTGGTTATCTTGCAATCCCGAGATAATCGTCTCCATGCTCCAAATCCATTTTAAAGCCATTTTTAAGGCATTTCGCGCATACATGAAATGAACACATTTTTCTCCAAATCTAAAACAGATGCAAGCTTGTCCTGTTTGGTGGAGATGATATTTAATAAAATAAGTAGAAATCCACTAAAAGTTTTGTTTGGTTATCTTGCAATCCCGAGATAATCGTCTCCATGCTCCAAATCCATTTTAAAGCCATTTTTAAGGCATTTCGCGCATACATGAAATGAACACATTTTTCTCCAAAACTATAACAGATGCAAGCTTGTCCTGTTTGGTGGAGATGATATTTAATAAAATAAGTAGAAATCCACTAAAAGTTTTGTTTGGTTATCTTGCAATCCCGAGATAATCGTCTCCATGCTCCAAATCCATTTTAAAGCCATTTCTAAGGCATTTCGCGCATACATGAAATGAACACATTTTTCTCCAAAACTATAACAGATGCAAGCTTGTCCTGTTTGGTGGAGATGATATTTAATTAAATAAGTAGAAATCCACTAAAAGTTTTGTTTGGTTATCTTGCAATCCCGAGATAATCGTCTCCATGCTCCAAATCCATTTTAAAGCCATTTTTAAGGCATTTCGCGCATACATGAAATGAACACATTTTTCTCCAAAACTATAACAGATGCAAGCTTGTCCTGTTTGGTGGAGATGATATTTAATTAAATAAGTAGAAATCCACTAAAAGTTTTGTTTGGTTATCTTGCAATCCCGAGATAATCGTCTCCATGCTCCAAATCCATTTTAAAGCCATTTTTAAGGCATTTCGCGCATACATGAAATGAACACATTTTTCTCCAAAACTATAACAGATGCAAGCTTGTCCTGTTTGGTGGAGATGATATTTAATTAAATAAGTAGAAATCCACTAAAAGTTTTGTTTGGTTATCTTGCAATCCCGAGATAATCGTCTCCATGCTCCAAATCCATTTTAAAGCCATTTTTAAGGCATTTCGCGCATACATGAAATGAACACATTTTTCTCCAAAACTATAACAGATGCAAGCTTGTCCTGTTTGGTGGAGATGATATTTAATAAAATAAGTAGAAATCCACTAAAAGTTTTGTTTGGTTATCTTGCAATCCCGAGATAATCGTCTCCATGCTCCAAATCCATTTTAAAGCCATTTTTAAGGCATTTCGCGCATACATGAAATGAACACATTTTTCTCCAAATCTATAACAGATGCAAGCTTGTCCTGTTTGGTGGAGATGATATTTAATAAAATAAGTAGAAATCCACTAAAAGTTTTGTTTGGTTATCTTGCAATCCCGAGATAATCGTCTCCATGCTCCAAATCCATTTTAAAGCCATTTTTAAGGCATTTCGCGCATACATGAAATGAACACATTTTTCTCCAAAACTATAACAGATGCAAGCTTGTCCTGTTTGGTGGAGATGATATTTAATAAAATAAGTAGAAATCCACTAAAAGTTTTGTTTGGTTATCTTGCAATCCCGAGATAATCGTCTCCATGCTCCAAATCCATTTTAAAGCCATTTCTAAGGCATTTCGCGCATAAATGAAATGAACACATTTTTCTCCAAAACTATAACAGATGCAAGCTTGTCCTGTTTGGTGGAGATGATATTTAATTAAATAAGTAGAAATCCACTAAAAGTTTTGTTTGGTTATCTTGCAATCCCGAGATAATCGTCTCCATGCTCCAAATCCATTTTAAAGCCATTTTTAAGGCATTTCGCGCATACATGAAATGAACACATTTTTCTCCAAAACTATAACAGATGCAAGCTTGTCCTGTTTGGTGGAGATGATATTTAATAAAATAAGTAGAAATCCACTAAAAGTTTTGTTTGGTTATCTTGCAATCCCGAGATAATCGTCTCCATGCTCCAAATCCATTTTAAAGCCATTTCTAAGGCATTTCGCGCATAAATGAAATGAACACATTTTTCTCCAAAACTATAACAGATGCAAGCTTGTCCTGTTTGGTGGAGATGATATTTAATAAAATAAGTAGAAATCCACTAAAAGTTTTGTTTGGTTATCTTGCAATCCCGAGATAATCGTCTCCATGCTCCAAATCCATTTTAAAGCCATTTTTAAGGCATTTCGCGCATACATGAAATGAACACATTTTTCTCCAAAACTATAACAGATGCAAGCTTGTCCTGTTTGGTGGAGATGATATTTAATTAAATAAGTAGAAATCCACTAAAAGTTTTGTTTGGTTATCTTGCAATCCCGAGATAATCGTCTCCATGCTCCAAATCCATTTTAAAGCCATTTTTAAGGCATTTCGCGCATACATGAAATGAACACATTTTTCTCCAAAACTATAACAGATGCAAGCTTGTCCTGTTTGGTGGAGATGATATTTAATAAAATAAGTAGAAATCCACTAAAAGTTTTGTTTGGTTATCTTGCAATCCCGAGATAATCGTCTCCATGCTCCAAATCCATTTTAAAGCCATTTTTAAGGCATTTCGCGCATACATGAAATGAACACATTTTTCTCCAAATCTATAACAGATGCAAGCTTGTCCTGTTTGGTGGAGATGATATTTAATAAAATAAGTAGAAATCCACTAAAAGTTTTGTTTGGTTATCTTGCAATCCCGAGATAATCGTCTCCATGCTCCAAATCCATTTTAAAGCCATTTTTAAGGCATTTCGCGCATACATGAAATGAACACATTTTTCTCCAAAACTATAACAGATGCAAGCTTGTCCTGTTTGGTGGAGATGATATTTAATAAAATAAGTAGAAATCCACTAAAAGTTTTGTTTGGTTATCTTGCAATCCCGAGATAATCGTCTCCATGCTCCAAATCCATTTTAAAGCCATTTCTAAGGCATTTCGCGCATAAATGAAATGAACACATTTTTCTCCAAAACTATAACAGATGCAAGCTTGTCCTGTTTGGTGGAGATGATATTTAATAAAATAAGTAGAAATCCACTAAAAGTTTTGTTTGGTTATCTTGCAATCCCGAGATAATCGTCTCCATGCTCCAAATCCATTTTAAAGCCATTTTTAAGGCATTTCGCGCATACATGAAATGAACACATTTTTCTCCAAAACTATAACAGATGCAAGCTTGTCCTGTTTGGTGGAGATGATATTTAATAAAATAAGTAGAAATCCACTAAAAGTTTTGTTTGGTTATCTTGCAATCCCGAGATAATCGTCTCCATGCTCCAAATCCATTTTAAAGCCATTTCTAAGGCATTTCGCGCATAAATGAAATGAACACATTTTTCTCCAAAACTATAACAGATGCAAGCTTGTCCTGTTTGGTGGAGATGATATTTAATTAAATAAGTAGAAATCCACTAAAAGTTTTGTTTGGTTATCTTGCAATCCCGAGATAATCGTCTCCATGCTCCAAATCCATTTTAAAGCCATTTTTAAGGCATTTCGCGCATACATGAAATGAACACATTTTTCTCCAAAACTATAACAGATGCAAGCTTGTCCTGTTTGGTGGAGATGATATTTAATAAAATAAGTAGAAATCCACTAAAAGTTTTGTTTGGTTATCTTGCAATCCTGAGATAATCGTCTCCATGCTCCAAATCCATTTTAAAGCCATTTTTAAGGCATTTCGCGCATACATGAAATGAACACATTTTTCTCCAAAACTATAACAGATGCAAGCTTGTCCTGTTTGGTGGAGATGATATTTAATAAAATAAGTAGAAATCCACTAAAAGTTTTGTTTGGTTATCTTGCAATCCCGAGATAATCGTCTCCATGCTCCAAATCCATTTTAAAGCCATTTCTAAGGCATTTCGCGCATAAATGAAATGAACACATTTTTCTCCAAAACTATAACAGATGCAAGCTTGTCCTGTTTGGTGGAGATGATATTTAATAAAATAAGTAGAAATCCACTAAACGTTTTGTTTGGTTATCTTGCAATCCCGAGATAATCGTCTCCATGCTCCAAATCCATTTTAAAGCCATTTTTAAACCATTTCGCGCATACATGAAATGAACACATTTTTCTCCAAAACTATAACAGATGCAAGCTTGTCCTGTTTGGTGGAGATGATATTTAATAAAATAAGTAGAAATCCACTAAAAGTTTTGTTTGGTTATCTTGCAATCCCGAGATAATCGTCTCCATGCTCCAAATCCATTTTAAAGCCATTTCTAAGGCATTTCGCGCATAAATGAAATGAACACATTTTTCTCCAAAACTATAACAGATGCAAGCTTGTCCTGTTTGGTGGAGATGATATTTAATTAAATAAGTAGAAATCCACTAAAAGTTTTGTTTGGTTATCTTGCAATCCCGAGATAATCGTCTCCATGCTCCAAATCCATTTTAAAGCCATTTTTAAGGCATTCGCGCATACATGAAATGAACACATTTTTCTCCAAAACTATAACAGATGCAAGCTTGTCCTGTTTGGTGGAGATGATATTTAATAAAAATGAACACATTTTTCTCCAAAACTATAACAGATGCAAGCTTGTCCTGTTTGGTGGAGATGATATTTAATAAAATAAGTAGAAATCCACTAAAAGTTTTGTTTGGTTATCTTGCAATCCCGAGAAAATCGTCTCCATGCTCCAAATCCATTTTAAAGCCATTTTTAAGGCATTTCGCGCATACATGAAATGAACACATTTTTCTCCAAAACTATAACAGATGCAAGCTTGTCCTGTTTGGTGGAGATGATAGTTAATAAAATAAGTAGAAATCCACTAAAAGTTTTGTTTGGTTATCTTGCAATCCCGAGATAATCGTCTCCATGCTCCAAATCAATTTTAAAGCCATTTTTAAGGCATTTCGCGCATACATGAAATGAACACCTTTTTCTCCAAAACTATAACAGATGCAAGCTTGTCCTGTTTGGTGGAGATGATATTTAATAAAATAAGTAGAAATCCACTAAAAGTTTTGTTTGGTTATCTTGCAATCCCGAGATAATCGTCTCCATGCTCCAAATCCATTTTAAAGCCATTTCTAAGGCATTTCGCGCATAAATGAAATGAACACATTTTTCTCCAAAACTATAACAGATGCAAGCTTGTCCTGTTTGGTGGAGATGATATTTAATAAAATAAGTAGAAATCCACTAAAAGTTTTGTTTGGTTATCTTGCAATCCCGAGATAATCGTCTCCATGCTCCAAATCCATTTTAAAGCCATTTTTAAGGCATTTCGCGCATACATGAAATGAACACATTTTTCTCCAAAACTATAACAGATGCAAGCTTGTCCTGTTTGGTGGAGATGATATTTAATTAAATAAGTAGAAATCCACTAAAAGTTTTGTTTGGTTATCTTGCAATCCCGAGATAATCGTCTCCATGCTCCAAATCCATTTTAAAGCCATTTTTAAGGCATTTCGCGCATACATGAAATGAACACATTTTTCTCCAAAACTATAACAGATGCAAGCTTGTCCTGTTTGGTGGAGATGATATTTAATAAAATAAGTAGAAATCCACTAAAAGTTTTGTTTGGTTATCTTGCAATCCCGAGATAATCGTCTCCATGCTCCAAATCCATTTTAAAGCCATTTTTAAGGCATTTCGCGCATACATGAAATGAACACATTTTTCTCCAAAACTATAGCAGATGCAAGCTTGTCCTGTTTGGTGGAGATGATATTTAATAAAATAAGTAGAAATCCACTAAAAGTTTTGTTTGGTTATCTTGCAATCCCGAGATAATCGTCTCCATGCTCCAAATCCATTTTAAAGCCATTTCTAAGGCATTTCGCGCATAAATGAAATGAACACATTTTTCTCCAAAACTATAACAGATGCAAGCTTGTCCTGTTTGGTGGAGATGATATTTAATAAAATAAGTAGAAATCTACTAAAAGTTTTGTTTGGTTATCTTGCAATCCCGAGATAATCGTCTCCATGCTCCAAATCCATTTTAAAGCCATTTCTAAGGCATTTCGCGCATAAATGAAATGAACACATTTTTCTCCAAAACTATAACAGATGCAAGCTTGTCCTGTTTGGTGGAGATGATATTTAATAAAATAAGTAGAAATCCACTAAAAGTTTTGTTTGGTTATCTTGCAATCCCGAGATAATCGTCTCCATGCTCCAAATCCATTTTAAAGCCATTTTTAAGGCATTTCGCGCATACATGAAATGAACACATTTTTCTCCAAAACTATAACAGATGCAAGCTTGTCCTGTTTGGTGGAGATGATATTTAATAAAATAAGTAGAAATCCACTAAAAGTTTTGTTTGGTTATCTTGCAATCCCGAGATAATCGTCTCCATGCTCCAAATCCATTTTAAAGCCATTTCTAAGGCATTTCGCGCATAAATGAAATGAACACATTTTTCTCCAAAACTATAACAGATGCAAGCTTGTCCTGTTTGGTGGAGATGATATTTAATTAAATAAGTAGAAATCCACTAAAAGTTTTGTTTGGTTATCTTGCAATCCCGAGATAATCGTCTCCATGCTCCAAATCCATTTTGAAGCCATTTTTAAGGCATTTCGCGCATACATGAAATGAACACATTTTTCTCCAAAACTATAACAGATGCAAGCTTGTCCTGTTTGGTGGAGATGATATTTAATTAAATAAGTAGAAATCCACTAAAAGTTTTGTTTGGTTATCTTGCAATCCCGAGATAATCGTCTCCATGCTCCAAATCCATTTTAAAGCCATTTTTAAGGCATTTCGCGCATACATGAAATGAACACATTTTTCTCCAAAACTATAACAGATGCAAGCTTGTCCTGTTTGGTGGAGATGATATTTAATAAAATAAGTAGAAATCCACTAAAAGTTTTGTTTGGTTATCTTGCAATCCCGAGATAATCGTCTCCATGCTCCAAATCCATTTTAAAGCCATTTTTAAGGCATTTCGCGCATACATGAAATGAACACATTTTTCTCCAAAACTATAACAGATGCAAGCTTGTCCTGTTTGGTGGAGATGATATTTAATAAAATAAGTAGAAATCCACTAAAAGTTTTGTTTGGTTATCTTGCAATCCCGAGATAATCGTCTCCATGCTCCAAATCCATTTTAAAGCCATTTTTAAGGCATTTCGCGCATACATGAAATGAACACATTTTTCTCCAAAACTATAACAGATGCAAGCTTGTCCTGTTTGGTGGAGATGATATTTAATAAAATAAGTAGAAATCCACTAAAAGTTTTGTTTGGTTATCTTGCAATCCCGAGATAATCGTCTCCATGCTCCAAATCCATTTTAAAGCCATTTCTAAGGCATTTCGCGCATAAATGAAATGAACACATTTTTCTCCAAAACTATAACAGATGCAAGCTTGTCCTGTTTGGTGGAGATGATATTTAATTAAATAAGTAGAAATCCACTAAAAGTTTTGTTTGGTTATCTTGCAATCCCGAGATAATCGTCTCCATGCTCCAAATCCATTTTAAAGCCATTTTTAAGGCATTTCGCGCATACATGAAATGAACACATTTTTCTCCAAAACTATAACAGATGCAAGCTTGTCCTGTTTGGTGGCGATGATATTTAATTAAATAAATAGAAATCCACTAAAAGTTTTGTTTGGTTATCTTGCAATCCCGAGATAATCGTCTCCATGCTCCAAATCCATTTTAAAGACATTTTTAAGGCATTTCGCGCATACATGAAATGAACACATTTTTCTCCAAAACTATAACAGATGCAAGCTTGTCCTGTTTGGTGGAGATGATATTTAATAAAATAAGTAGAAATCCACTAAATGTTTTGTTTGGTTATCTTGCAATCCCGAGATAATCGTCTCCATGCTCCAAATCCATTTTAAAGCCATTTTTAAGGCATTTCGCGCATACATGAAATGAAGACATTTTTCTTCAAAACTATAACAGATGCAAGCTTGTCCTGTTTGGTGGAGATGATATTTAATAAAATAAGTAGAAATCCACTAAAAGTTTTGTTTGGTTATCTTGCAATCCCGAGATAATCGTCTCCATGCTCCAAATCCATTTTAAAGCCATTTTTAAGGCATTTCGCGCATACATGAAATGAACACATTTTTCTCCAAAACTATAACAGATGCAAGCTTGTCCTGTTTGGTGGAGATGATATTTAATAAAATAAGTAGAAATCCACTAAAAGTTTTGTTTGGTTATCTTGCAATCCCGAGATAATCGTCTCCATGCTCCAAATCCATTTTAAAGCCATTTCTAAGGCATTTCGCGCATAAATGAAATGAACACATTTTTCTTTAAAACTATAACAGATGCAAGCTTGTCCTGTTTGGTGGAGATGATATTTAATAAAATAAGTAGAAATCCACTAAAAGTTTTGTTTGGTTATCTTGCAATCCCGAGATAATCGTCTCCATGCTCCAAATCCATTTTAAAGCCATTTTTAAGGCATTTCGCGCATACATGAAATGAACACATTTTTCTCCAAAACTATAACAGATGCAAGCTTGTCCTGTTTGGTGGAGATGATATTTAATAAAATAAGTAGAAATCCACTAAAAGTTTTGTTTGGTTATCTTGCAATCCCGAGATAATCGTCTCCATGCTCCAAATCCATTTTAAAGCCATTTCTAAGGCATTTCGCGCATAAATGAAATGAACACATTTTTCTCCAAAACTATAACAGATGCAAGCTTGTCCTGTTTGGTGGAGATGATATTTAATTAAATAAGTAGAAATCCACTAAAAGTTTTGTTTGGTTATCTTGCAATCCCGAGATAATCGTCTCCATGCTCCAAATCCATTTTAAAGCCATTTTTAAGGCATTTCGCGCATACATGAAATGAACACATTTTTCTCCAAAACTATAACAGATGCAAGCTTGTCCTGTTTGGTGGAGATGATATTTAATTAAATAAGTAGAAATCCACTAAAAGTTTTGTTTGGTTATCTTGCAATCCCGAGATAATCGTCTCCATGCTCCAAATCCATTTTAAAGCCATTTTTAAGGCATTTCGCGCATACATGAAATGAACACATTTTTCTCCAAAACTATAACAGATGCAAGCTTGTCCTGTTTGGTGGAGATGATATTTAATAAAATAAGTAGAAATCCACTAAAAGTTTTGTTTGGTTATCTTGCAATCCCGAGATAATCGTCTCCATGCTCCAAATCCATTTTAAAGCCATTTTTAAGGCATTTCGCGCATACATGAAATGAACACATTTTTCTCCAAAACTATAACAGATGCAAGCTTGTCCTGTTTGGTGGAGATGATATTTAATAAAATAAGTAGAAATCCACTAAAAGTTTTGTTTGGTTATCTTGCAATCCCGAGATAATCGTCTCCATGCTCCAAATCCATTTTAAAGCCATTTTTAAGGCATTTCGCGCATACATGAAATGAACACATTTTTCTCCAAAACTATAACAGATGCAAGCTTGTCCTGTTTGGTGGAGATGATATTTAATAAAATAAGTAGAAATCCACTAAAAGTTTTGTTTGGTTATCTTGCAATCCCGAGATAATCGTCTCCATGCTCCAAATCCATTTTAAAGCCATTTCTAAGGCATTTCGCGCATAAATGAAATGAACACATTTTTCTCCAAAACTATAACAGATGCAAGCTTGTCCTGTTTGGTGGAGATGATATTTAATTAAATAAGTAGAAATCCACTAAAAGTTTTGTTTGGTTATCTTGCAATCCCGAGATAATCGTCTCCATGCTCCAAATCCATTTTAAAGCCATTTTTAAGGCATTTCGCGCATACATGAAATGAACACATTTTTCTCCAAAACTATAACAGATGCAAGCTTGTCCTGTTTGGTGGAGATGATATTTAATTAAATAAGTAGAAATCCACTAAAAGTTTTGTTTGGTTATCTTGCAATCCCGAGATAATCGTCTCCATGCTCCAAATCCATTTTAAAGCCATTTTTAAGGCATTTCGCGCATACATGAAATGAACACATTTTTCTCCAAAACTATAACAGATGCAAGCTTGTCCTGTTTGGTGGAGATGATATTTAATAAAATAAGTAGAAATCCACTAAAAGTTTTGTTTGGTTATCTTGCAATCCCGAGATAATCGTCTCCATGCTCCAAATCCATTTTAAAGCCATTTCTAAGGCATTTCGCGCATAAATGAAATGAACACATTTTTCTCCAAAACTATAACAGATGCAAGCTTGTCCTGTTTGGTGGAGATGATATTTAATTAAATAAGTAGAAATCCACTAAAAGTTTTGTTTGGTTATCTTGCAATCCCGAGATAATCGTCTCCATGCTCCAAATCCATTTTAAAGACATTTTTAAGGCATTTCGCGCATACATGAAATGAACACATTTTTCTCCAAAACTATAACAGATGCAAGCTTGTCCTGTTTGGTGGAGATGATATTTAATAAAATAAGTAGAAATCCACTAAATGTTTTGTTTGGTTATCTTGCAATCCCGAGATAATCGTCTCCATGCTCCAAATCCATTTTAAAGCCATTTTTAAGGCATTTCGCGCATACATGAAATGAAGACATTTTTCTTCAAAACTATAACAGATGCAAGCTTGTCCTGTTTGGTGGAGATGATATTTAATAAAATAAGTAGAAATCCACTAAAAGTTTTGTTTGGTTATCTTGCAATCCCGAGATAATCGTCTCCATGCTCCAAATCCATTTTAAAGCCATTTTTAAGGCATTTCGCGCATACATGAAATGAACACATTTTTCTCCAAAACTATAACAGATGCAAGCTTGTCCTGTTTGGTGGAGATGATATTTAATAAAATAAGTAGAAATCCACTAAAAGTTTTGTTTGGTTATCTTGCAATCCCGAGATAATCGTCTCCATGCTCCAAATCCATTTTAAAGCCATTTCTAAGGCATTTCGCGCATAAATGAAATGAACACATTTTTCTTTAAAACTATAACAGATGCAAGCTTGTCCTGTTTGGTGGAGATGATATTTAATAAAATAAGTAGAAATCCACTAAAAGTTTTGTTTGGTTATCTTGCAATCCCGAGATAATCGTCTCCATGCTCCAAATCCATTTTAAAGCCATTTTTAAGGCATTTCGCGCATACATGAAATGAACACATTTTTCTCCAAAACTATAACAGATGCAAGCTTGTCCTGTTTGGTGGAGATGATATTTAATAAAATAAGTAGAAATCCACTAAAAGTTTTGTTTGGTTATCTTGCAATCCCGAGATAATCGTCTCCATGCTCCAAATCCATTTTAAAGCCATTTCTAAGGCATTTCGCGCATAAATGAAATGAACACATTTTTCTCCAAAACTATAACAGATGCAAGCTTGTCCTGTTTGGTGGAGATGATATTTAATTAAATAAGTAGAAATCCACTAAAAGTTTTGTTTGGTTATCTTGCAATCCCGAGATAATCGTCTCCATGCTCCAAATCCATTTTAAAGCCATTTTTAAGGCATTTCGCGCATACATGAAATGAACACATTTTTCTCCAAAACTATAACAGATGCAAGCTTGTCCTGTTTGGTGGAGATGATATTTAATTAAATAAGTAGAAATCCACTAAAAGTTTTGTTTGGTTATCTTGCAATCCCGAGATAATCGTCTCCATGCTCCAAATCCATTTTAAAGCCATTTTTAAGGCATTTCGCGCATACATGAAATGAACACATTTTTCTCCAAAACTATAACAGATGCAAGCTTGTCCTGTTTGGTGGAGATGATATTTAATAAAATAAGTAGAAATCCACTAAAAGTTTTGTTTGGTTATCTTGCAATCCCGAGATAATCGTCTCCATGCTCCAAATCCATTTTAAAGCCATTTTTAAGGCATTTCGCGCATACATGAAATGAACACATTTTTCTCCAAAACTATAACAGATGCAAGCTTGTCCTGTTTGGTGGAGATGATATTTAATAAAATAAGTAGAAATCCACTAAAAGTTTTGTTTGGTTATCTTGCAATCCCGAGATAATCGTCTCCATGCTCCAAATCCATTTTAAAGCCATTTTTAAGGCATTTCGCGCATACATGAAATGAACACATTTTTCTCCAAAACTATAACAGATGCAAGCTTGTCCTGTTTGGTGGAGATGATATTTAATAAAATAAGTAGAAATCCACTAAAAGTTTTGTTTGGTTATCTTGCAATCCCGAGATAATCGTCTCCATGCTCCAAATCCATTTTAAAGCCATTTCTAAGGCATTTCGCGCATAAATGAAATGAACACATTTTTCTCCAAAACTATAACAGATGCAAGCTTGTCCTGTTTGGTGGAGATGATATTTAATTAAATAAGTAGAAATCCACTAAAAGTTTTGTTTGGTTATCTTGCAATCCCGAGATAATCGTCTCCATGCTCCAAATCCATTTTAAAGCCATTTTTAAGGCATTTCGCGCATACATGAAATGAACACATTTTTCTCCAAAACTATAACAGATGCAAGCTTGTCCTGTTTGGTGGAGATGATATTTAATTAAATAAGTAGAAATCCACTAAAAGTTTTGTTTGGTTATCTTGCAATCCCGAGATAATCGTCTCCATGCTCCAAATCCATTTTAAAGCCATTTTTAAGGCATTTCGCGCATACATGAAATGAACACATTTTTCTCCAAAACTATAACAGATGCAAGCTTGTCCTGTTTGGTGGAGATGATATTTAATAAAATAAGTAGAAATCCACTAAAAGTTTTGTTTGGTTATCTTGCAATCCCGAGATAATCGTCTCCATGCTCCAAATCCATTTTAAAGCCATTTTTAAGGCATTTCGCGCATACATGAAATGAACACATTTTTCTTCAAAACTATAACAGATGCAAGCTTGTCCTGTTTGGTGGAGATGATATTTAATAAAATAAGTAGAAATCCACTAAAAGTTTTGTTTGGTTATCTTGCAATCCCGAGATAATCGTCTCCATGCTCCAAATCCATTTTAAAGCCATTTTTAAGGCATTTCGCGCATACATGAAATGAACACATTTTTCTCCAAAACTATAACAGATGCAAGCTTGTCCTGTTTGGTGGAGATGATATTTAATAAAATAAGTAGAAATCCACTAAAAGTTTTGTTTGGTTATCTTGCAATCCCGAGATAATCGTCTCCATGCTCCAAATCCATTTTAAAGCCATTTCTAAGGCATTTCGCGCATAAATGAAATGAACACATTTTTCTCCAAAACTATAACAGATGCAAGCTTGTCCTGTTTGGTGGAGATGATATTTAATAAAATAAGTAGAAATCCACTAAAAGTTTTGTTTGGTTATCTTGCAATCCCGAGATAATCGTCTCCATGCTCCAAATCCATTTTAAAGCCATTTTTAAGGCATTTCGCGCATACATGAAATGAACACATTTTTCTCCAAAACTATAACAGATGCAAGCTTGTCCTGTTTGGTGGAGATGATATTTAATAAAATAAGTAGAAATCCACTAAAAGTTTTGTTTGGTTATCTTGCAATCCCGAGATAATCGTCTCCATGCTCCAAATCCATTTTAAAGCCATTTTTAAGGCATTTCGCGCATACATGAAATGAACACATTTTTCTCCAAAACTATAACAGATGCAAGCTTGTCCTGTTTGGTGGAGATGATATTTAATAAAATAAGTAGAAATCCACTAAAAGTTTTGTTTGGTTATCTTGCAATCCCGAGATAATCGTCTCCATGCTCCAAATCCATTTTAAAGCCATTTTTAAGGCATTTCGCGCATAAATGAAATGAACACATTTTTCTCCAAAACTATAACAGATGCAAGCTTGTCCTGTTTGGTGGAGATGATATTTAATTAAATAAGTAGAAATCCACTAAAAGTTTTGTTTGGTTATCTTGCAATCCCGAGATAATCGTCTCCATGCTCCAAATCCATTTTAAAGCCATTTTTAAGGCATTTCGCGCATACATGAAATGAACACATTTTTCTCCAAAACTATAACAGATGCAAGCTTGTCCTGTTTGGTGGAGATGATATTTAATTAAATAAGTAGAAATCCACTAAAAGTTTTGTTTGGTTATCTTGCAATCCCGAGATAATCGTCTCCATGCTCCAAATCCATTTTAAAGCCATTTTTAAGGCATTTCGCGCATACATGAAATGAACACATTTTTCTTCAAAACTATAACAGATGCAAGCTTGTCCTGTTTGGTGGAGATGATATTTAATAAAATAAGTAGAAATCCACTAAAAGTTTTGTTTGGTTATCTTGCAATCCCGAGATAATCGTCTCCATGCTCCAAATCCATTTTAAAGCCATTTTTAAGGCATTTCGCGCATACATGAAATGAACACATTTTTCTCCAAAACTATAACAGATGCAAGCTTGTCCTGTTTGGTGGAGATGATATTTAATAAAATAAGTAGAAATCCACTAAAAGTTTTGTTTGGTTATCTTGCAATCCCGAGATAATCGTCTCCATGCTCCAAATCCATTTTAAAGCCATTTTTAAGGCATTTCGCGCATAAATGAAATGAACACATTTTTCTCCAAAACTATAACAGATGCAAGCTTGTCCTGTTTGGTGGAGATGATATTTAATTAAATAAGTAGAAATCCACTAAAAGTTTTGTTTGGTTATCTTGCAATCCCGAGATAATCGTCTCCATGCTCCAAATCCATTTTAAAGCCATTTTTAAGGCATTTCGCGCATACATGAAATGAACACATTTTTCTCCAAAACTATAACAGATGCAAGCTTGTCCTGTTTGGTGGAGATGATATTTAATTAAATAAGTAGAAATCCACTAAAAGTTTTGTTTGGTTATCTTGCAATCCCGAGATAATCGTCTCCATGCTCCAAATCCATTTTAAAGCCATTTTTAAGGCATTTCGCGCATACATGAAATGAACACATTTTTCTCCAAAACTATAAGAGATGCAAGCTTGTCCTGTTTGGTGGAGATGATATTTAATAAAATAAGTAGAAATCCACTAAAAGTTTTGTTTGGTTATCTTGCAATCCCGAGATAATCGTCTCCATGCTCCAAATCCATTTTAAAGCCATTTTTAAGGCATTTCGCGCATACATGAAATGAACACATTTTTCTCCAAAACTATAACAGATGCAAGCTTGTCCTGTTTGGTGGAGATGATATTTAATAAAATAAGTAGAAATCCACTAAAAGTTTTGTTTGGTTATCTTGCAATCCCGAGATAATCGTCTCCATGCTCCAAATCCATTTTAAAGCCATTTTTAAGGCATTTCGCGCATACATGAAATGAACACATTTTTCTCCAAAACTATAACAGATGCAAGCTTGTCCTGTTTGGTGGAGATGATATTTAATAAAATAAGTAGAAATCCACTAAAAGTTTTGTTTGGTTATCTTGCAATCCCGAGATAATCGTCTCCATGCTCCAAATCCATTTTAAAGCCATTTCTAAGGCATTTCGCGCATAAATGAAATGAACACATTTTTCTCCAAAACTATAACAGATGCAAGCTTGTCCTGTTTGGTGGAGATGATATTTAATAAAATAAGTAGAAATCCACTAAAAGTTTTGTTTGGTTATCTTGCAATCCCGAGATAATCGTCTCCATGCTCCAAATCCATTTTAAAGCCATTTGTAAGGCATTTCGCGCATACATGAAATGAACACATTTTTCTCCAAAACTATAACAGATGCAAGCTTGTCCTGTTTGGTGGAGATGATATTTAATAAAATAAGTAGAAATCCACTAAAAGTTTTGTTTGGTTATCTTGCAATCCCGAGATAATCGTCTCCATGCTCCAAATCCATTTTAAAGCCATTTCTAAGGCATTTCGCGCATAAATGAAATGAACACATTTTTCTCCAAAACTATAACAGATGCAAGCTTGTCCTGTTTGGTGGAGATGATATTTAATTAAATAATTAGAAATCCACTAAAAGTTTTGTTTGGTTATCTTGCAATCCCGAGATAATCGTCTCCATGCTCCAAATCCATTTTAAAGCCATTTTTAAGGCATTTCGCGCATACATGAAATGAACACATTTTTCTCCAAAACTATAACAGATGCAAGCTTGTCCTGTTTGGTGGAGATGATATTTAATAAAATAAGTAGAAATCCACTAAAAGTTTTGTTTGGTTATCTTGCAATCCCGAGATAATCGTCTTCATGCTCCAAATCCATTTTAAGCCATTTCTAAGGCATTTCGCGCATAAATGAAATGAACACATTTTTCTCCAAAACTATAACAGATGCAAGCTTGTCCTGTTTGGTGGAGATGATATTTAATAAAATAAGTAGAAATCCACTAAAAGTTTTGTTTGGTTATCTTGCAATCCCGAGATAATCGTCTCCATGCTCCAAATCCATTTTAAAGCCATTTTTAAGGCATTTCGCGCATACATGAAATGAACACATTTTTCTCCAAAACTATAACAGATGCAAGCTTGTCCTGTTTGGTGGAGATGATATTTAATAAAATAAGTAGAAATCCACTAAAAGTTTTGTTTGGTTATCTTGCAATCCCGAGATAATCGTCTCCATGCTCCAGATCCATTTTAAAGCCATTTCTAAGGCATTTCGCGCATAAATGAAATGAACACATTTTTCTCCAAAACTATAACAGATGCAAGCTTGTCCTGTTTGGTGGAGATGATATTTAATTAAATAAGTAGAAATCCACTAAAAGTTTTGTTTGGTTATCTTGCAATCCCGAGATAATCGTCTCCATGCTCCAAATCCATTTTAAAGCCATTTTTAAGGCATTTCGCGCATACATGAAATGAACACATTTTTCTCCAAAACTATAACAGATGCAAGCTTGTCCTGTTTGGTGGAGATGATATTTAATAAAATAAGTAGAAATCCACTAAAAGTTTTGTTTGGTTATCTTGCAATCCCGAGATAATCGTCTCCATGCTCCAAATCCATTTTAAAGCCATTTCTAAGGCATTTCGCGCATAAATGAAATGAACACATTTTTCTCCAAAACTATAACAGATGCAAGCTTGTCCTGTTTGGTGGAGATGATATTTAATTAAATAAGTAGAAATCCACTAAAAGTTTTGTTTGGTTATCTTGCAATCCCGAGATAATCGTCTCCATGCTCCAAATCCATTTTAAAGCCATTTTTAAGGCATTTCGCGCATACATGAAATGAACACATTTTTCTCCAAAACTATAACAGATGCAAGCTTGTCCTGTTTGGTGGAGATGATATTTAATAAAATAAGTAGAAATCCACTAAAAGTTTTGTTTGGTTATCTTGCAATCCCGAGATAATCGTCTCCATGCTCCAAATCCATTTTAAAGCCATTTTTAAGGCATTTCGCGCATACATGAAATGAACACATTTTTCTCCAAAACTATAACAGATGCAAGCTTGTCCTGTTTGGTGGAGATGATATTTAATAAAATAAGTAGAAATCCACTAAAAGTTTTGTTTGGTTATCTTGCAATCCCGAGATAATCGTCTCCATGCTCCAAATCCATTTTAAAGCCATTTCTAAGGCATTTCGCGCATAAATGAAATGAACACATTTTTCTCCAAAACTATAACAGATGCAAGCTTGTCCTGTTTGGTGGAGATGATATTTAATAAAATAAGTAGAAATCCACTAAAAGTTTTGTTTGGTTATCTTGCAATCCCGAGATAATCGTCTCCATGCTCCAAATCCATTTTAAAGCCATTTTAAGGCATTTCGCGCATACATGAAATGAACACATTTTTCTCCAAAACTATAACAGATGCAAGCTTGTCCTGTTTGGTGGAGATGATATTTAATAAAATAAGTAGAAATCCACTAAAAGTTTTGTTTGGTTATCTTGCAATCCCGAGATAATCGTCTCCATGCTCCAAATCCATTTTAAAGCCATTTCTAAGGCATTTCGCGCATAAATGAAATGAACACATTTTTCTCCAAAACTATAACAGATGCAAGCTTGTCCTGTTTGGTGGAGA
>NW_027444039.1:0-30354 GCF_048569485.1 Anomaloglossus baeobatrachus | reverse complement strand
TGCATCTGTTATAGTTTTGGAGAAAAATGTGTTCATTTCATGTATGCGCGAAATGCCTTAAAAATGGCTTTAAAATGGATTTGGAGCATGGAGACGATTATCTCGGGATTGCAAGATAACCAAACAAAACTTTTAGTGGATTTCTACTTATTTTATTAAATATCATCTCCACCAAACAGGACAAGCTTGCATCTGTTATAGTTTTGGAGAAAAATGTGTTCATTTCATGTATGCGCGAAATGCCTTAAAAATGGCTTTAAAATGGATTTGGAGCATGGAGACGATTATCTCGGGATTGCAAGATAACCAAACAAAACTTTTAGTGGATTTCTACTTATTTTATTAAATATCATCTCCACCAAACAGGACAAGCTTGCATCTGTTATAGTTTTGGAGAAAAATGTGTTCATTTCATGTATGCGCGAAATGCCTTAAAAATGGCTTTAAAATGGATTTGGAGCATGGAGACGATTATCTCGGGATTGCAAGATAACCAAACAAAACTTTTAGTGGATTTCTACTTATTTTATTAAATATCATCTCCACCAAACAGGACAAGCTTGCATCTGTTATAGTTTTGGAGAAAAATGTGTTCATTTCATGTATGCGCGAAATGCCTTAAAAATGGCTTTAAAATGGATTTGGAGCATGGAGACGATTATCTCGGGATTGCAAGATAACCAAACAAAACTTTTAGTGGTTTTCTACTTATTTTATTAAATATCATCTCCACCAAACAGGACAAGCTTGCATGTGTTATAGTTTTGGAGAAAAATGTGTTCATTTCATGTATGCGCAAAATGCCTTTGAAATGGCTTTAAAATGGATTTGGAGCATGGAGACGATTATCTCGGGATTGCAAGATAACCAAACAAAACGTTTAGTGGATTTCTACTTATTTTATTAAATATCATCTCCACCAAACAGGACAAGCTTGCATCTGTTATAGTTTTGGAGAAAAATGTGTTCATTTCATGTATGCGCGAAATGCCTTAAAAATGGCTTTAAAATGGATTTGGAGCATGGAGACGATTATCTCGGGATTGCAAGATAACCAAACAAAACTTTTAGTAAATTTCTACTTATTTTATTAAATATCATCTCCACCAAACAGGACAAGCTTGCATCTGTTATAGTTTTGGAGAAAAATGTGTTCATTTCATGTATGCGCGAAATGCCTTAAAAATGGCTTTAAAATGGATTTGGAGCATGGAGACGATTATCTCGGGATTGCAAGATAACCAAACAAAACTTTTAGTGGATTTCTACTTATTTTATTAAATATCATCTCCACCAAACAGGACAAGCTTGCATGTGTTATAGTTTTGGAGAAAAATGTGTTCATTTCATGTATGCGCAAAATGCCTTTGAAATGGCTTTAAAAGGGATTTGGAGCATGGAGACGATTATCTCGGGATTGCAAGATAACCAAACAAAACTTTTAGTGGATTTCTACTTATTTTATTAAATATCATCTCCACCAAACAGGACAAGCTTGCATCTGTTATAGTTTTGGAGAAAAATGTGTTCATTTCATGTATGCGCGAAATGCCTTAAAAATGGCTTTAAAATGGATTTGGAGCATGGAGACGATTATCTCGGGATTGCAAGATAACCAAACAAAACTTTTAGTGGATTTCTACTTATTTTATTAAATATCATCTCCACCAAACAGGACAAGCTTGCATCTGTTATAGTTTTGGAGAAAAATGTGTTCATTTCATGTATGCGCGAAATGCCTTAAAAATGGCTTTAAAATGGATTTGGAGCATGGAGACGATTATCTCGGGATTGCAAGATAACCAAACAAAACTTTTAGTGGATTTCTACTTATTTTATTAAATATCATCTCCACCAAACAGGACAAGCTTGCATCTGTTATAGTTTTAGAGAAAAATGTGTTCATTTCATGTATGCGCGAAATGCCTTAAAAATGGCTTTAAAATGGATTTGGAGCATGGAGACGATTATCTCGGGATTGCAAGATAACCAAACAAAACTTTTAGTGGATTTCTACTTATTTTATTAAATATCATCTCCACCAAACAGGACAAGCTTGCATGTGTTATAGTTTTGGAGAAAAATGTGTTCATTTCATGTATGCGCAAAATGCCTTTGAAATGGCTTTAAAATGGATTTGGAGCATGGAGACGATTATCTCAGGATGGCAATATAAACAAACGAAACTTTTAGTAGATTTCTACTTATTTTATTAAATATTATCTCCACCAAACAGGACAAGCTTGCATCTGTTATAGTTTTGGAGAAAAATGTGTTCATTTCATGTATGCGCGAAATGCCTTAAAAATGGCTTTAAAATGGATTTGGAGCATGGAGACGATTATCTCGGGATTGCAAGATAACCAAACAAAACTTTTAGTGGATTTCTACTTATTTTATTAAATATCATCTCCACCAAACAGGACAAGCTTGCATCTGTTATAGTTTTGGAGAAAAATGTGTTCATTTCATGTATGCGCGAAATGCCTTAAAAATGGCTTTAAAATGGATTTGGAGCATGGAGACGATTATCTCGGGATTGCAAGATAACCAAACAAAACTTTTAGTGGATTTCTACTTATTTTATTAAATATCATCTCCACCAAACAGGACAAGCTTGCATGTGTTATAGTTTTGGAGAAAAATGTGTTCATTTCATGTATGCGCAAAATGCCTTTGAAATGGCATTAAAATGGATTTGGAGCATGGAGACGATTATCTCAGGATGGCAATATAAACAAACGAAACTTTTAGTAGATTTCTACTTATTTTATTAAATATTATCTCCACCAAACAGGACAAGCTTGCATCTGTTATAGTTTTGGAGAAAAATGTGTTCATTTCATGTATGCGCGAAATGCCTTAAAAATGGCTTTAAAATGGATTTGGAGCATGAAGACGATTATCTCGGGATTGCAATATAACCAAACAAAACTTTTAGTGGATTTCTACTTATTTTATTAAATATCATCTCCACCAAACAGGACAAGCTTGCATCTGTTATAGTTTTGGAGAAAAATGTGTTCATTTCATGTATGCGCGAAATGCCTTAAAAATGGCTTTAAAATGGATTTGGAGCATGGAGACGATTATCTCGGGATTGCAAGATAACCAAACAAAACTTTTAGTGGATTTCTACTTATTTTATTAAATATCATCTCCACCAAACAGGACAAGCTTGCATCTGTTATAGTTTTGGAGAAAAATGTGTTCATTTCATGTATGCGCGAAATGCCTTAAAAATGGCTTTAAAATGGATTTGGAGCATGGAGACGATTATCTCGGGATTGCAAGATAACCAAACAAAACTTTTAGTGGATTTCTACTTATTTTATTAAATATCATCTCCACCAAACAGGACAAGCTTGCATGTGTTATAGTTTTGGAGAAAAATGTGTTCATTTCATGTATGCGCAAAATGCCTTTGAAATGGCTTTAAAATGGATTTGGAGCATGGAGACGATTATCTCGGGATTGCAAGATAACCAAACAAAACTTTTAGTGGATTTCTACTTATTTTATTAAATATCATCTCCACCAAACAGGACAAGCTTGCATCTGTTATAGTTTTGGAGAAAAATGTGTTCATTTCATGTATGCGCGAAATGCCTTAAAAATGGCTTTAAAATGGATTTGGAGCATGGAGACGATTATCTCGGGATTGCAAGATAACCAAACAAAACTTTTAGTGGTTTTCTACTTATTTTATTAAATATCATCTCCACCAAACAGGACAAGCTTGCATGTGTTATAGTTTTGGAGAAAAATGTTTTCATTTCATGTATGCGCAAAATGCCTTTGAAATGGCTTTAAAATGGATTTGGAGCATGGAGACGATTATCTCAGGATGGCAATATAAACAAACGAAACTTTTAGTAGATTTCTACTTATTTTATTAAATATTATCTCCACCAAACAGGACAAGCTTGCATCTGTTATAGTTTTGGAGAAAAATGTGTTCATTTCATGTATGCGCGAAATGCCTTAAAAATGGCTTTAAAATGGATTTGGAGCATGGAGACGATTATCTCGGGATTGCAAGATAACCAAACAAAACTTTTAGTGGATTTCTACTTATTTTATTAAATATCATCTCCACCAAACAGGACAAGCTTGCATCTGTTATAGTTTTGGAGAAAAATGTGTTCATTTCATGTATGCGCGAAATGCCTTAAAAATGGCTTTAAAATGGATTTGGAGCATGGAGACGATTATCTCGGGATTGCAAGATAACCAAACAAAACTTTTAGTGGATTTCTACTTATTTTATTAAATATCATCTCCACCAAACAGGACAAGCTTGCATCTGTTATAGTTTTGGAGAAAAATGTGTTCATTTCTTTTATGCGCGAAATGCCTTAAAAATGGCTTTAAAATGGATTTGGAGCATGGAGACGATTATCTCGGGATTGCAAGATAACCAAACAAAACTTTTAGTGGATTTCTACTTATTTTATTAAATATCATCTCCACCAAACAGGACAAGCTTGCATCTGTTATAGTTTTGGAGAAAAATGTGTTCATTTCATGTATGCGCGAAATGCCTTAAAAATGGCTTTAAAATGGATTTGGAGCATGGAGACGATTATCTCGGGATTGCAAGATAACCAAACAAAACTTTTAGTGGATTTCTACTTATTTTATTAAATATCATCTCCACCAAACAGGACAAGCTTGCATCTGTTATAGTTTTGGAGAAAAATGTGTTCATTTCATGTATGCGCGAAATGCCTTAAAAATGGCTTTAAAATGGATTTGGAGCATGGAGACGATTATCTCGGGATTGCAAGATAACCAAACAAAACTTTTAGTGGATTTCTACTTATTTTATTAAATATCATCTCCACCAAACAGGACAAGCTTGCATGTGTTAGTTTTGGAGAAAAATGTGTTCATTTCATGTATGCGCAAAATGCCTTTGAAATGGCTTTAAAATGGATTTGGAGCATGGAGACGATTATCTCAGGATGGCAATATAAACAAACGAAACTTTTAGTAGATTTCTACTTATTTTATTAAATATTATCTCCACCAAACAGGACAAGCTTGCATCTGTTATAGTTTTGGAGAAAAATGTGTTCATTTCATGTATGCGCGAAATGCCTTAAAAATGGCTTTAAAATGGATTTGGAGCATGGAGACGATTATCTCGGGATTGCAAGATAACCAAACAAAACTTTTAGTGGATTTCTACTTATTTTATTAAATATCATCTCCACCAAACAGGACAAGCTTGCATCTGTTATAGTTTTGGAGAAAAATGTGTTCATTTCATGTATGCGCGAAATGCCTTAAAAATGGCTTTAAAATGGATTTGGAGCATGAAGACGATTATCTCGGGATTGCAATATAACCAAACAAAACTTTTAGTGGATTTCTACTTATTTTATTAAATATCATCTCCACCAAACAGGACAAGCTTGCATCTGTTATAGTTTTGGAGAAAAATGTGTTCATTTCATGTATGCGCGAAATGCCTTAAAAATGGCTTTAAAATGGATTTGGAGCATGGAGGCGATTATCTCGGGATTGCAAGATAACCAAACAAAACTTTTAGTGGATTTCTACTTATTTTATTAAATATCATCTCCACCAAACAGGACAAGCTTGCATCTGTTATAGTTTTGGAGAAAAATGTGTTCATTTCATGTATGCGCGAAATGCCTTAAAAATGGCTTTAAAATGGATTTGGAGCATGGAGACGATTATCTCGGGATTGCAAGATAACCAAACAAAACTTTTAGTGGATTTCTACTTATTTTATTAAATATCATCTCCACCAAACAGGACAAGCTTGCATGTGTTATAGTTTTGGAGAAAAATGTGTTCATTTCATGTATGCGCAAAATGCCTTTGAAATGGCTTTAAAATGGATTTGGAGCATGGAGACGATTATCTCGGGATTGCAAGATAACCAAACAAAACTTTTAGTGGATTTCTACTTATTTTATTAAATATCATCTCCACCAAACAGGACAAGCTTGCATCTGTTATAGTTTTGGAGAAAAATGTGTTCATTTCATGTATGCGCGAAATGCCTTAAAAATGGCTTTAAAATGGATTTGGAGCATGGAGACGATTATCTCGGGATGGCAATATAAACAAACGAAACTTTTAGTAGATTTCTACTTATTTTATTAAATATTATCTCCACCAAACAGGACAAGCTTGCATCTGTTATAGTTTTGGAGAAAAATGTGTTCATTTCATGTATGCGCGAAATGCCTTAAAAATGGCTTTAAAATGGATTTGGAGCATGGAGACGATTATCTCGGGATTGCAAGATAACCAAACAAAACTTTTAGTGGATTTCTACTTATTTTATTAAATATCATCTCCACCAAACAGGACAAGCTTGCATCTGTTATAGTTTTGGAGAAAAATGTGTTCATTTCATGTATGCGCAAAATGCCTTAAAAATGGCTTTAAAATGGATTTGGAGCATGGAGACGATTATCTCGGGATTGCAAGATAACCAAACAAAACTTTTAGTGGATTTCTACTTATTTTATTAAATATCATCTCCCCCAAACAGGACAAGCTTGCATCTGTTATAGTTTTGGAGAAAAATGTGTTCATTTCATTTATGCGCGAAATGCCTTAAAAATGGCTTTAAAATGGATTTGGAGCATGGAGACGATTATCTCGGGATTGCAAGATAACCAAACAAAACTTTTAGTGGATTTCTACTTATTTTATTAAATATCATCTCCACCAAACAGGACAAGCTTGCATCTGTTATAGTTTTGGAGACAAATGTGTTCATTTCATGTATGCGCGAAATGCCTTAAAAATGGCTTTAAAATGGATTTGGAGCATGGAGACGATTATCTCGGGATTGCAAGATAACGAAACAAAACTTTTAGTGGATTTCTACTTATTTTATTAAATATCATCTCCACCAAACAGGACAAGATTGCATCTGTTATAGTTTTGGAGAAAAATGTGTTCATTTCATGTATGCGCGAAATGCCTTAAAAATGGCTTTAAAATGGATTTGGAGCATGGAGACCATTATCTCGGGATTGCAAGATAACCAAACAAAACTTTTAGTGGATTTCTACTTATTTTATTAAATATCATCTCCACCAAACAGGACAAGCTTGCATGTGTTATAGTTTTGGAGAAAATGTGTTCATTTCATGTATGCGCGAAATGCCTTTGAAATGGCTTTAAAATGGATTTGGAGCATGGAGACGATTATCTCGGGATTGCAAGATAACCAAACAAAACTTTTAGTGGATTTCTACTTATTTTATTAAATATAATCTCCACCAAACAGGACAAGCTTGCATCTGTTATAGTTTTGGAGAAAAATGTGTTCATTTCATGTATGCGCGAAATGCCTTAAAAATGGCTTTAAAATGGATTTGGAGCATGGAGACGATTATCTCGGGATTGCAAGATAACCAAACAAAACTTTTAGTGGATTTCTACTTATTTTATTAAATATCATCTCCACCAAACAGGACAAGCTTGCATCTGTTATAGTTTTGGAGAAAAATGTGTTCATTTCATGTATGCGCGAAATGCCTTAAAAATGGCTTTAAAATGGATTTGGAGCATGGAGACGATTATCTCGGGATTGCAAGATAACCAAACAAAACTTTTAGTGGATTTCTACTTATTTTATTAAATATCATCTCCACCAAACAGGACAAGCTTGCATGTGTTATAGTTTTGGAGAAAAATGTGTTCATTTCATGTATGCGCGAAATGCCTTAAAAATGGCTTTAAAATGGATTTGGAGCATGGAGACGATTATCTCGGGATTGCAAGATAACCAAACAAAACTTTTAGTGGATTTCTACTTATTTTATTAAATATCATCTCCACCAAACAGGACAAGCTTGCATCTGTTATAGTTTTGGAGAAAAATGTGTTCATTTCATGTATGCGCGAAATGCCTTAAAAATGGCTTTAAAATGGATTTGGAGCATGGAGACGATTATCTCGGGATTGCAAGATAACCAAACAAAACTTTTAGTGGATTTCTACTTATTTTATTAAATATCATCTCCACCAAACAGGACAAGCTTGCATCTGTTATAGTTTTGGAGAAAAATGTGTTCATTTCATGTATGCGCGAAATGCCTTAAAAATGGCTTTAAAATGGATTTGGAGCATGGAGACGATTATCTCGGGATTGCAAGATAACCAAACAAAACTTTTAGTGGATTTCTACTTATTTTATTAAATATCATCTCCACCAAACAGGACAAGATTGCATCTGTTATAGTTTTGGAGAAAAATGTGTTCATTTCATGTATGCGCGAAATGCCTTAAAAATGGCTTTAAAATGGATTTGGAGCATGGAGACCATTATCTCGGGATTGCAAGATAACCAAACAAAACTTTTAGTGGATTTCTACTTATTTTATTAAATATCATCTCCACCAAACAGGACAAGCTTGCATGTGTTATAGTTTTGGAGAAAATGTGTTCATTTCATGTATGCGCGAAATGCCTTTGAAATGGCTTTAAAATGGATTTGGAGCATGGAGACGATTATCTCGGGATTGCAAGATAACCAAACAAAACTTTTAGTGGATTTCTACTTATTTTATTAAATATAATCTCCACCAAACAGGACAAGCTTGCATCTGTTATAGTTTTGGAGAAAAATGTGTTCATTTCATGTATGCGCGAAATGCCTTAAAAATGGCTTTAAAATGGATTTGGAGCATGGAGACGATTATCTCGGGATTGCAAGATAACCAAACAAAACTTTTAGTGGATTTCTACTTATTTTATTAAATATCATCTCCACCAAACAGGACAAGCTTGCATCTGTTATAGTTTTGGAGAAAAATGTGTTCATTTCATGTATGCGCGAAATGCCTTAAAAATGGCTTTAAAATGGATTTGGAGCATGGAGACGATTATCTCGGGATTGCAAGATAACCAAACAAAACTTTTAGTGGATTTCTACTTATTTTATTAAATATCATCTCCACCAAACAGGACAAGCTTGCATGTGTTATAGTTTTGGAGAAAAATGTGTTCATTTCATGTATGCGCGAAATGCCTTAAAAATGGCTTTAAAATGGATTTGGAGCATGGAGACGATTATCTCGGGATTGCAAGATAACCAAACAAAACTTTTAGTGGATTTCTACTTATTTTATTAAATATCATCTCCACCAAACAGGACAAGCTTGCATCTGTTATAGTTTTGGAGAAAAATGTGTTCATTTCATGTATGCGCGAAATGCCTTAAAAATGGCTTTAAAATGGATTTGGAGCATGGAGACGATTATCTCGGGATTGCAAGATAACCAAACAAAACTTTTAGTGGATTTCTACTTATTTTATTAAATATCATCTCCACCAAACAGGACAAGCTTGCATCTGTTATAGTTTTGGAGAAAAATGTGTTCATTTCATGTATGCGCGAAATGCCTTAAAAATGGCTTTAAAATGGATTTGGAGCATGGAGACGATTATCTCGGGATTGCAAGATAACCAAACAAAACTTTTAGTGGATTTCTACTTATTTTATTAAATATCATCTCCACCAAACAGGACAAGCTTGCATCTGTTATAGTTTTGGAGAAAAATGTGTTCATTTCATGTATGCGCGAAATGCCTTAAAAATGGCTTTAAAATGGATTTGGAGCATGGAGACGATTATCTCGGGATTGCAAGATAACCAAACAAAACTTTTAGTGGATTTCTACTTATTTTATTAAATATCATCTCCACCAAACAGGACAAGCTTGCATCTGTTATAGTTTTAGAGAAAAATGTGTTCATTTCATGTATGCGCGAAATGCCTTAAAAATGGCTTTAAAATGGATTTGGAGCATGGAGACGATTATCTCGGGATTGCAAGATAACCAAACAAAACTTTTAGTGGATTTCTACTTATTTTATTAAATATCATCTCCACCAAACAGGACAAGCTTGCATGTGTTATAGTTTTGGAGAAAAATGTGTTCATTTCATGTATGCGCAAAATGCCTTTGAAATGGCTTTAAAATGGATTTGGAGCATGGAGACGATTATCTCAGGATGGCAATATAAACAAACGAAACTTTTAGTAGATTTCTACTTATTTTATTAAATATTATCTCCACCAAACAGGACAAGCTTGCATCTGTTATAGTTTTGGAGAAAAATGTGTTCATTTCATGTATGCGCGAAATGCCTTAAAAATGGCTTTAAAATGGATTTGGAGCATGGAGACGATTATCTCGGGATTGCAAGATAACCAAACAAAACTTTTAGTGGATTTCTACTTATTTTATTAAATATCATCTCCACCAAACAGGACAAGCTTGCATCTGTTATAGTTTTGGAGAAAAATGTGTTCATTTCATGTATGCGCGAAATGCCTTAAAAATGGCTTTAAAATGGATTTGGAGCATGGAGACGATTATCTCGGGATTGCAAGATAACCAAACAAAACTTTTAGTGGATTTCTACTTATTTTATTAAATATCATCTCCACCAAACAGGACAAGCTTGCATGTGTTATAGTTTTGGAGAAAAATGTGTTCATTTCATGTATGCGCAAAATGCCTTTGAAATGGCTTTAAAATGGATTTGGAGCATGGAGACGATTATCTCAGGATGGCAATATAAACAAACGAAACTTTTAGTAGATTTCTACTTATTTTATTAAATATTATCTCCACCAAACAGGACAAGCTTGCATCTGTTATAGTTTTGGAGAAAAATGTGTTCATTTCATGTATGCGCGAAATGCCTTAAAAATGGCTTTAAAATGGATTTGGAGCATGAAGACGATTATCTCGGGATTGCAATATAACCAAACAAAACTTTTAGTGGATTTCTACTTATTTTATTAAATATCATCTCCACCAAACAGGACAAGCTTGCATCTGTTATAGTTTTGGAGAAAAATGTGTTCATTTCATGTATGCGCGAAATGCCTTAAAAATGGCTTTAAAATGGATTTGGAGCATGGAGACGATTATCTCGGGATTGCAAGATAACCAAACAAAACTTTTAGTGGATTTCTACTTATTTTATTAAATATCATCTCCACCAAACAGGACAAGCTTGCATCTGTTATAGTTTTGGAGAAAAATGTGTTCATTTCATGTATGCGCGAAATGCCTTAAAAATGGCTTTAAAATGGATTTGGAGCATGGAGACGATTATCTCGGGATTGCAAGATAACCAAACAAAACTTTTAGTGGATTTCTACTTATTTTATTAAATATCATCTCCACCAAACAGGACAAGCTTGCATCTGTTATAGTTTTGGAGAAAAATGTGTTCATTTCATGTATGCGCGAAATGCCTTAAAAATGGCTTTAAAATGGATTTGGAGCATGGAGACGATTATCTCGGGATTGCAAGATAACCAAACAAAACTTTTAGTGGATTTCTACTTATTTTATTAAATATCATCTCCACCAAACAGGACAAGCTTGCATGTGTTATAGTTTTGGAGAAAAATGTGTTCATTTCATGTATGCGCAAAATGCCTTTGAAATGGCTTTAAAATGGATTTGGAGCATGGAGACGATTATCTCGGGATTGCAAGATAACCAAACAAAACTTTTAGTGGATTTCTACTTATTTTATTAAATATCATCTCCACCAAACAGGACAAGCTTGCATCTGTTATAGTTTTGGAGAAAAATGTGTTCATTTCATGTATGCGCGAAATGCCTTAAAAATGGCTTTAAAATGGATTTGGAGCATGGAGACGATTATCTCGGGATTGCAAGATAACCAAACAAAACTTTTAGTGGTTTTCTACTTATTTTATTAAATATCATCTCCACCAAACAGGACAAGCTTGCATGTGTTATAGTTTTGGAGAAAAATGTGTTCATTTCATGTATGCGCAAAATGCCTTTGAAATGGCTTTAAAATGGATTTGGAGCATGGAGACGATTATCTCAGGATGGCAATATAAACAAACGAAACTTTTAGTAGATTTCTACTTATTTTATTAAATATTATCTCCACCAAACAGGACAAGCTTGCATCTGTTATAGTTTTGGAGAAAAATGTGTTCATTTCATGTATGCGCGAAATGCCTTAAAAATGGCTTTAAAATGGATTTGGAGCATGGAGACGATTATCTCGGGATTGCAAGATAACCAAACAAAACTTTTAGTGGATTTCTACTTATTTTAATAAATATCATCTCCACCAAACAGGACAAGCTTGCATCTGTTATAGTTTTGGAGAAAAATGTGTTCATTTCATGTATGCGCGAAATGCCTTAAAAATGGCTTTAAAATGGATTTGGAGCATGGAGACGATTATCTCGGGATTGCAAGATAACCAAACAAAACTTTTAGTGGATTTCTACTTATTTTATTAAATATCATCTCCACCAAACAGGACAAGCTTGCATCTGTTATAGTTTTGGAGAAAAATGTGTTCATTTCTTTTATGCGCGAAATGCCTTAAAAATGGCTTTAAAATGGATTTGGAGCATGGAGACGATTATCTCGAGATTGCAAGATAACCAAACAAAACTTTTAGTGGATTTCTACTTATTTTATTAAATATCATCTCCACCAAACAGGACAAGCTTGCATCTGTTATAGTTTTGGAGAAAAATGTGTTCATTTCATGTATGCGCGAAATACCTTAAAAATGGCTTTAAAATGGATTTGGAGCATGGAGACGATTATCTCGGGATTGCAAGATAACCAAACAAAACTTTTAGTGGATTTCTACTTATTTTATTAAATATCATCTCCACCAAACAGGACAAGCTTGCATCTGTTATAGTTTTGGAGAAAAATGTGTTCATTTCATGTATGCGCGAAATGCCTTAAAAATGGCTTTAAAATGGATTTGGAGCATGGAGACGATTATCTCGGGATTGCAAGATAACCAAACAAAACTTTTAGTGGATTTCTACTTATTTTATTAAATATCATCTCCACCAAACAGGACAAGCTTGCATGTGTTAGTTTTGGAGAAAAATGTGTTCATTTCATGTATGCGCAAAATGCCTTTGAAATGGCTTTAAAATGGATTTGGAGCATGGAGACGATTATCTCAGGATGGCAATATAAACAAACGAAACTTTTAGTAGATTTCTACTTATTTTATTAAATATTATCTCCACCAAACAGGACAAGCTTGCATCTGTTATAGTTTTGGAGAAAAATGTGTTCATTTCATGTATGCGCGAAATGCCTTAAAATGGCTTTAAAATGGATTTGGAGCATGGAGACGATTATCTCGGGATTGCAAGATAACCAAACAAAACTTTTAGTGGATTTCTACTTATTTTATTAAATATCATCTCCACCAAACAGGACAAGCTTGCATCTGTTATAGTTTTGGAGAAAAATGTGTTCATTTCATGTATGCGCGAAATGCCTTAAAAATGGCTTTAAAATGGATTTGGAGCATGAAGACGATTATCTCGGGATTGCAAGATAACCAAACAAAACTTTTAGTGGATTTCTACTTATTTTATTAAATATCATCTCCACCAAACAGGACAAGCTTGCATGTGTTATAGTTTTGGAGAAAAATGTGTTCATTTCATGTATGCGCAAAATGCCTTTGAAATGGCTTTAAAATGGATTTGGAGCATGGAGACGATTATCTCGGGATTGCAAGATAACCAAACAAAACTTTTAGTGGATTTCTACTTATTTTATTAAATATCATCTCCACCAAACAGGACAAGCTTGCATCTGTTATAGTTTTGGAGAAAAATGTGTTCATTTCATGTATGCGCGAAATGCCTTAAAAATGGCTTTAAAATGGATTTGGAGCATGGAGACGATTATCTCGGGATGGCAATATAAACAAACGAAACTTTTAGTAGATTTCTACTTATTTTATTAAATATTATCTCCACCAAACAGGACAAGCTTGCATGTGTTATAGTTTTGGAGAAAAATGTGTTCATTTCATGTATGCGCGAAATGCCTTTGAAATGGCTTTAAAATGGATTTGGAGCATGGAGACGATTATCTCGGGATTGCAAGATAACCAAACAAAACTTTTAGTGGATTTCTACTTATTTTATTAAATATAATCTCCACCAAACAGGACAAGCTTGCATCTGTTATAGTTTTGGAGAAAAATGTGTTCATTTCATGTATGCGCGAAATGCCTTAAAAATGGCTTTAAAATGGATTTGGAGCATGGAGACGATTATCTCGGGATTGCAAGATAACCAAACAAAACTTTTAGTGGATTTCTACTTATTTTATTAAATATCATCTCCACCAAACAGGACAAGCTTGCATCTGTTATAGTTTTGGAGAAAAATGTGTTCATTTCATGTATGCGCGAAATGCCTTAAAAATGGCTTTAAAATGGATTTGGAGCATGGAGACGATTATCTCGGGATTGCAAGATAACCAAACAAAACTTTTAGTGGATTTCTACTTATTTTATTAAATATCATCTCCACCAAACAGGACAAGCTTGAATCTGTTATAGTTTTGGAGAAAAATGTGTTCATTTCATGTATGCGCGAAATGCCTTAAAAATGGCTTTAAAATGGATTTGGAGCATGAAGACGATTATCTCGGGATTGCAATATAACCAAACAAAACTTTTAGTGGATTTCTACTTATTTTATTAAATATCATCTCCACCAAACAGGACAAGCTTGCATCTGTTATAGTTTTGGAGAAAAATGTGTTCATTTCATGTATGCGCGAAATGCCTTAAAAATGGCTTTAAAATGGATTTGGAGCATGGAGGCGATTATCTCGGGATTGCAAGATAACCAAACAAAACTTTTAGTGGATTTCTACTTATTTTATTAAATATCATCTCCACCAAACAGGACAAGCTTGCATCTGTTATAGTTTTGGAGAAAAATGTGTTCATTTCATGTATGCGCGAAATGCCTTAAAAATGGCTTTAAAATGGATTTGGAGCATGGAGACGATTATCTCGGGATTGCAAGATAACCAAACAAAACTTTTAGTGGATTTCTACTTATTTTATTAAATATCATCTCCACCAAACAGGACAAGCTTGCATGTGTTATAGTTTTGGAGAAAAATGTGTTCATTTCATGTATGCGCAAAATGCCTTTGAAATGGCTTTAAAATGGATTTGGAGCATGGAGACGATTATCTCGGGATTGCAAGATAACCAAACAAAACTTTTAGTGGATTTCTACTTATTTTATTAAATATCATCTCCACCAAACAGGACAAGCTTGCATCTGTTATAGTTTTGGAGAAAAATGTGTTCATTTCATGTATGCGCGAAATGCCTTAAAAATGGCTTTAAAATGGATTTGGAGCATGGAGACGATTATCTCGGGATGGCAATATAAACAAACGAAACTTTTAGTAGATTTCTACTTATTTTATTAAATATTATCTCCACCAAACAGGACAAGCTTGCATCTGTTATAGTTTTGGAGAAAAATGTGTTCATTTCATGTATGCGCGAAATGCCTTAAAAATGGCTTTAAAATGGATTTGGAGCATGGAGACGATTATCTCGGGATTGCAAGATAACCAAACAAAACTTTTAGTGGATTTCTACTTATTTTATTAAATATCATCTCCACCAAACAGGACAAGCTTGCATCTGTTATAGTTTTGGAGAAAAATGTGTTCATTTCATGTATGCGCGAAATGCCTTAAAAATGGCTTTAAAATGGATTTGGAGCATGGAGACGATTATCTCGGGATGGCAATATAAACAAACGAAACTTTTAGTAGATTTCTACTTATTTTATTAAATATTATCTCCACCAAACAGGACAAGCTTGCATCTGTTATAGTTTTGGAGAAAAATGTGTTCATTTCATGTATGCGCGAAATGCCTTAAAAATGGCTTTAAAATGGATTTGGAGCATGGAGACGATTATCTCGGGATTGCAAGATAACCAAACAAAACTTTTAGTGGATTTCTACTTATTTTATTAAATATCATCTCCACCAAACAGGACAAGCTTGCATCTGTTATAGTTTTGGAGAAAAATGTGTTCATTTCATGTATGCGCAAAATGCCTTAAAAATGGCTTTAAAATGGATTTGGAGCATGGAGACGATTATCTCGGGATTGCAAGATAACCAAACAAAACTTTTAGTGGATTTCTACTTATTTTATTAAATATCATCTCCCCCAAACAGGACAAGCTTGCATCTGTTATAGTTTTGGAGAAAAATGTGTTCATTTCATTTATGCGCGAAATGCCTTAAAAATGGCTTTAAAATGGATTTGGAGCATGGAGACGATTATCTCGGGATTGCAAGATAACCAAACAAAACTTTTAGTGGATTTCTACTTATTTTATTAAATATCATCTCCACCAAACAGGACAAGCTTGCATCTGTTATAGTTTTGGAGACAAATGTGTTCATTTCATGTATGCGCGAAATGCCTTAAAAATGGCTTTAAAATGGATTTGGAGCATGGAGACGATTATCTCGGGATTGCAAGATAACGAAACAAAACTTTTAGTGGATTTCTACTTATTTTATTAAATATCATCTCCACCAAACAGGACAAGATTGCATCTGTTATAGTTTTGGAGAAAAATGTGTTCATTTCATGTATGCGCGAAATGCCTTAAAAATGGCTTTAAAATGGATTTGGAGCATGGAGACCATTATCTCGGGATTGCAAGATAACCAAACAAAACTTTTAGTGGATTTCTACTTATTTTATTAAATATCATCTCCACCAAACAGGACAAGCTTGCATGTGTTATAGTTTTGGAGAAAATGTGTTCATTTCATGTATGCGCGAAATGCCTTTGAAATGGCTTTAAAATGGATTTGGAGCATGGAGACGATTATCTCGGGATTGCAAGATAACCAAACAAAACTTTTAGTGGATTTCTACTTATTTTATTAAATATAATCTCCACCAAACAGGACAAGCTTGCATCTGTTATAGTTTTGGAGAAAAATGTGTTCATTTCATGTATGCGCGAAATGCCTTAAAAATGGCTTTAAAATGGATTTGGAGCATGGAGACGATTATCTCGGGATTGCAAGATAACCAAACAAAACTTTTAGTGGATTTCTACTTATTTTATTAAATATCATCTCCACCAAACAGGACAAGCTTGCATCTGTTATAGTTTTGGAGAAAAATGTGTTCATTTCATGTATGCGCGAAATGCCTTAAAAATGGCTTTAAAATGGATTTGGAGCATGGAGACGATTATCTCGGGATTGCAAGATAACCAAACAAAACTTTTAGTGGATTTCTACTTATTTTATTAAATATCATCTCCACCAAACAGGACAAGCTTGCATGTGTTATAGTTTTGGAGAAAAATGTGTTCATTTCATGTATGCGCGAAATGCCTTAAAAATGGCTTTAAAATGGATTTGGAGCATGGAGACGATTATCTCGGGATTGCAAGATAACCAAACAAAACTTTTAGTGGATTTCTACTTATTTTATTAAATATCATCTCCACCAAACAGGACAAGCTTGCATGTGTTATAGTTTTGGAGAAAAATGTGTTCATTTCATGTATGCGCAAAATGCCTTTGAAATGGCTTTAAAATGGATTTGGAGCATGGAGACGATTATCTCAGGATGGCAATATAAACAAACGAAACTTTTAGTAGATTTCTACTTATTTTATTAAATATTATCTCCACCAAACAGGACAAGCTTGCATCTGTTATAGTTTTGGAGAAAAATGTGTTCATTTCATGTATGCGCGAAATGCCTTAAAAATGGCTTTAAAATGGATTTGGAGCATGGAGACGATTATCTCGGGATTGCAAGATAACCAAACAAAACTTTTAGTGGATTTCTACTTATTTTATTAAATATCATCTCCACCAAACAGGACAAGCTTGCATCTGTTATAGTTTTGGAGAAAAATGTGTTCATTTCATGTATGCGCGAAATGCCTTAAAAATGGCTTTAAAATGGATTTGGAGCATGGAGACGATTATCTCGGGATTGCAAGATAACCAAACAAAACTTTTAGTGGATTTCTACTTATTTTATTAAATATCATCTCCACCAAACAGGACAAGCTTGCATGTGTTATAGTTTTGGAGAAAAATGTGTTCATTTCATGTATGCGCAAAATGCCTTTGAAATGGCTTTAAAATGGATTTGGAGCATGGAGACGATTATCTCAGGATGGCAATATAAACAAACGAAACTTTTAGTAGATTTCTACTTATTTTATTAAATATTATCTCCACCAAACAGGACAAGCTTGCATCTGTTATAGTTTTGGAGAAAAATGTGTTCATTTCATGTATGCGCGAAATGCCTTAAAAATGGCTTTAAAATGGATTTGGAGCATGAAGACGATTATCTCGGGATTGCAATATAACCAAACAAAACTTTTAGTGGATTTCTACTTATTTTATTAAATATCATCTCCACCAAACAGGACAAGCTTGCATCTGTTATAGTTTTGGAGAAAAATGTGTTCATTTCATGTATGCGCGAAATGCCTTAAAAATGGCTTTAAAATGGATTTGGAGCATGGAGACGATTATCTCGGGATTGCAAGATAACCAAACAAAACTTTTAGTGGATTTCTACTTATTTTATTAAATATCATCTCCACCAAACAGGACAAGCTTGCATCTGTTATAGTTTTGGAGAAAAATGTGTTCATTTCATGTATGCGCGAAATGCCTTAAAAATGGCTTTAAAATGGATTTGGAGCATGGAGACGATTATCTCGGGATTGCAAGATAACCAAACAAAACTTTTAGTGGATTTCTACTTATTTTATTAAATATCATCTCCACCAAACAGGACAAGCTTGCATCTGTTATAGTTTTGGAGAAAAATGTGTTCATTTCATGTATGCGCGAAATGCCTTAAAAATGGCTTTAAAATGGATTTGGAGCATGGAGACGATTATCTCGGGATTGCAAGATAACCAAACAAAACTTTTAGTGGATTTCTACTTATTTTATTAAATATCATCTCCACCAAACAGGACAAGCTTGCATGTGTTATAGTTTTGGAGAAAAATGTGTTCATTTCATGTATGCGCAAAATGCCTTTGAAATGGCTTTAAAATGGATTTGGAGCATGGAGACGATTATCTCGGGATTGCAAGATAACCAAACAAAACTTTTAGTGGATTTCTACTTATTTTATTAAATATCATCTCCACCAAACAGGACAAGCTTGCATCTGTTATAGTTTTGGAGAAAAATGTGTTCATTTCATGTATGCGCGAAATGCCTTAAAAATGGCTTTAAAATGGATTTGGAGCATGGAGACGATTATCTCGGGATTGCAAGATAACCAAACAAAACTTTTAGTGGTTTTCTACTTATTTTATTAAATATCATCTCCACCAAACAGGACAAGCTTGCATGTGTTATAGTTTTGGAGAAAAATGTGTTCATTTCATGTATGCGCAAAATGCCTTTGAAATGGCTTTAAAATGGATTTGGAGCATGGAGACGATTATCTCAGGATGGCAATATAAACAAACGAAACTTTTAGTAGATTTCTACTTATTTTATTAAATATTATCTCCACCAAACAGGACAAGCTTGCATCTGTTATAGTTTTGGAGAAAAATGTGTTCATTTCATGTATGCGCGAAATGCCTTAAAAATGGCTTTAAAATGGATTTGGAGCATGGAGACGATTATCTCGGGATTGCAAGATAACCAAACAAAACTTTTAGTGGATTTCTACTTATTTTAATAAATATCATCTCCACCAAACAGGACAAGCTTGCATCTGTTATAGTTTTGGAGAAAAATGTGTTCATTTCATGTATGCGCGAAATGCCTTAAAAATGGCTTTAAAATGGATTTGGAGCATGGAGACGATTATCTCGGGATTGCAAGATAACCAAACAAAACTTTTAGTGGATTTCTACTTATTTTATTAAATATCATCTCCACCAAACAGGACAAGCTTGCATCTGTTATAGTTTTGGAGAAAAATGTGTTCATTTCTTTTATGCGCGAAATGCCTTAAAAATGGCTTTAAAATGGATTTGGAGCATGGAGACGATTATCTCGAGATTGCAAGATAACCAAACAAAACTTTTAGTGGATTTCTACTTATTTTATTAAATATCATCTCCACCAAACAGGACAAGCTTGCATCTGTTATAGTTTTGGAGAAAAATGTGTTCATTTCATGTATGCGCGAAATGCCTTAAAAATGGCTTTAAAATGGATTTGGAGCATGGAGACGATTATCTCGGGATTGCAAGATAACCAAACAAAACTTTTAGTGGATTTCTACTTATTTTATTAAATATCATCTCCACCAAACAGGACAAGCTTGCATGTGTTAGTTTTGGAGAAAAATGTGTTCATTTCATGTATGCGCAAAATGCCTTTGAAATGGCTTTAAAATGGATTTGGAGCATGGAGACGATTATCTCAGGATGGCAATATAAACAAACGAAACTTTTAGTAGATTTCTACTTATTTTATTAAATATTATCTCCACCAAACAGGACAAGCTTGCATCTGTTATAGTTTTGGAGAAAAATGTGTTCATTTCATGTATGCGCGAAATGCCTTAAAATGGCTTTAAAATGGATTTGGAGCATGGAGACGATTATCTCGGGATTGCAAGATAACCAAACAAAACTTTTAGTGGATTTCTACTTATTTTATTAAATATCATCTCCACCAAACAGGACAAGCTTGCATCTGTTATAGTTTTGGAGAAAAATGTGTTCATTTCATGTATGCGCGAAATGCCTTAAAAATGGCTTTAAAATGGATTTGGAGCATGAAGACGATTATCTCGGGATTGCAAGATAACCAAACAAAACTTTTAGTGGATTTCTACTTATTTTATTAAATATCATCTCCACCAAACAGGACAAGCTTGCATGTGTTATAGTTTTGGAGAAAAATGTGTTCATTTCATGTATGCGCAAAATGCCTTTGAAATGGCTTTAAAATGGATTTGGAGCATGGAGACGATTATCTCGGGATTGCAAGATAACCAAACAAAACTTTTAGTGGATTTCTACTTATTTTATTAAATATCATCTCCACCAAACAGGACAAGCTTGCATCTGTTATAGTTTTGGAGAAAAATGTGTTCATTTCATGTATGCGCGAAATGCCTTAAAAATGGCTTTAAAATGGATTTGGAGCATGGAGACGATTATCTCGGGATGGCAATATAAACAAACGAAACTTTTAGTAGATTTCTACTTATTTTATTAAATATTATCTCCACCAAACAGGACAAGCTTGCATCTGTTATAGTTTTGGAGAAAAATGTGTTCATTTCATGTATGCGCGAAATGCCTTAAAAATGGCTTTAAAATGGATTTGGAGCATGGAGACGATTATCTCGGGATTGCAAGATAACCAAACAAAACTTTTAGTGGATTTCTACTTATTTTATTAAATATCATCTCCACCAAACAGGACAAGCTTGCATCTGTTATAGTTTTGGAGAAAAATGTGTTCATTTCATGTATGCGCAAAATGCCTTAAAAATGGCTTTAAAATGGATTTGGAGCATGGAGACGATTATCTCGGGATTGCAAGATAACCAAACAAAACTTTTAGTGGATTTCTACTTATTTTATTAAATATCATCTCCACCAAACAGGACAAGCTTGCATCTGTTATAGTTTTGGAGAAAAATGTGTTCATTTCATTTATGCGCGAAATGCCTTAAAAATGGCTTTAAAATGGATTTGGAGCATGGAGACGATTATCTCGGGATTGCAAGATAACCAAACAAAACTTTTAGTGGATTTCTACTTATTTTATTAAATATCATCTCCACCAAACAGGACAAGCTTGCATCTGTTATAGTTTTGGAGACAAATGTGTTCATTTCATGTATGCGCGAAATGCCTTAAAAATGGCTTTAAAATGGATTTGGAGCATGGAGACGATTATCTCGGGATTGCAAGATAACGAAACAAAACTTTTAGTGGATTTCTACTTATTTTATTAAATATCATCTCCACCAAACAGGACAAGCTTGCATCTGTTATAGTTTTGGAGAAAAATGTGTTCATTTCATGTATGCGCGAAATGCCTTAAAAATGGCTTTAAAATGGATTTGGAGCATGGAGACGATTATCTCGGGATTGCAAGATAACCAAACAAAACTTTTAGTGGATTTCTACTTATTTTATTAAATATCATCTCCACCAAACAGGACAAGCTTGCATGTGTTATAGTTTTGGAGAAAAATGTGTTCATTTCATGTATGCGCGAAATGCCTTTGAAATGGCTTTAAAATGGATTTGGAGCATGGAGACGATTATCTCGGGATTGCAAGATAACCAAACAAAACTTTTAGTGGATTTCTACTTATTTTATTAAATATAATCTCCACCAAACAGGACAAGCTTGCATCTGTTATAGTTTTGGAGAAAAATGTGTTCATTTCATGTATGCGCGAAATGCCTTAAAAATGGCTTTAAAATGGATTTGGAGCATGGAGACGATTATCTCGGGATTGCAAGATAACCAAACAAAACTTTTAGTGGATTTCTACTTATTTTATTAAATATCATCTCCACCAAACAGGACAAGCTTGCATCTGTTATAGTTTTGGAGAAAAATGTGTTCATTTCATGTATGCGCGAAATGCCTTAAAAATGGCTTTAAAATGGATTTGGAGCATGGAGACGATTATCTCGGGATTGCAAGATAACCAAACAAAACTTTTAGTGGATTTCTACTTATTTTATTAAATATCATCTCCACCAAACAGGACAAGCTTGCACGTGTTATAGTTTTGGAGAAAAATGTGTTCATTTCATGTATGCGCGAAATGCCTTAAAAATGGCTTTAAAATGGATTTGGAGCATGGAGACGATTATCTCGGGATTGCAAGATAACCAAACAAAACTTTTAGTGGATTTCTACTTATTTTATTAAATATCATCTTCACCAAACAGGACAAGCTTGCATCTGTTATAGTTTTGGAGAAAAATGTGTTCATTTCATGTATGCGCGAAATGCCTTAAAAATGGCTTTAAAATGGATTTGGAGCATGGAGACGATTATCTCGGGATTGCAAGATAACCAAACAAAACTTTTAGTGGATTTCTACTTATTTTATTAAATATCATCTCCACCAAACAGGACAAGCTTGCATCTGTTATAGTTTTGGAGAAAAATGTGTTCATTTCATGTATGCGCGAAATGCCTTAAAAATGGCTTTAAAATGGATTTGGAGCATGGAGACGATTATCTCGGGATTGCAAGATAACCAAACAAAACTTTTAGTGGATTTCTACTTATTTTATTAAATATCATCTCCACCAAACAGGACAAGCTTGCATCTGTTATAGTTTTGGAGAAAAATGTGTTCATTTCATGTATGCGCGAAATGCCTTAAAAATGGCTTTAAAATGGATTTGGAGCATGGAGACGATTATCTCGGGATTGCAAGATAACCAAACAAAACTTTTAGTGGATTTCTACTTATTTTATTAAATATCATCTCCACCAAACAGGACAAGCTTGCATCTGTTATAGTTTTGGAGAAAAATGTGTTCATTTCATGTATGCGCGAAATGCCTTAAAAATGGCTTTAAAATGGATTTGGAGCATGGAGACGATTATCTCGGGATTGCAATATAACCAAACAAAACTTTTAGTGGATTTCTACTTATTTTATTAAATATCATCTCCACCAAACAGGACAAGCTTGCATCTGTTATAGTTTTGGAGAAAAATGTGTTCATTTCATGTATGCGCGAAATGCCTTAAAAATGGCTTTAAAATGGATTTGGAGCATGGAGACGATTATCTCGGGATTGCAAGATAACCAAACAAAACTTTTAGTGGATTTCTACTTATTTTATTAAATATCATCTCCACCAAACAGGACAAGCTTGCATCTGTTATAGTTTTGGAGAAAAATGTGTTCATTTCATGTATGCGCGAAATGCCTTAAAAATGGCTTTAAAATGGATTTGGAGCATGGAGACGATTATCTCGGGATTGCAAGATAACCAAACAAAACTTTTAGTGGATTTCTACTTATTTTATTAAATATCATCTCCACCAAACAGGACAAGCTTGCATCTGTTATAGTTTTGGAGAAAAATGTGTTCATTTCATGTATGCGCGAAATGCCTTAAAAATGGCTTTAAAATGGATTTGGAGCATGGAGACGATTATCTCGGGATTGCAAGATAACCAAACAAAACTTTTAGTGGATTTCTACTTATTTTATTAAATATCATCTCCACCAAACAGGACAAGCTTGCATCTGTTATAGTTTTGGAGAAAAATGTGTTCATTTCATGTATGCGCGAAATGCCTTAAAAATGGCTTTAAAATGGATTTGGAGCATGGAGACGATTATCTCGGGATTGCAAGATAACCAAACAAAACTTTTAGTGGATTTCTACTTATTTTATTAAATATCATCTCCACCAAACAGGACAAGCTTGCATCTGTTATAGTTTTGGAGAAAAATGTGTTCATTTCATGTATGCGCGAAATGCCTTAAAAATGGCTTTAAAATGGATTTGGAGCATGGAGACGATTATCTCGGGATTGCAAGATAACCAAACAAAACTTTTAGTGGATTTCTACTTATTTTATTAAATATCATCTCCACCAAACAGGACAAGCTTGCATCTGTTATAGTTTTGGAGAAAAATGTGTTCATTTCATGTATGCGCGAAATGCCTTAAAAATGGCTTTAAAATGGATTTGGAGCATGGAGACGATTATCTCGGGATTGCAAGATAACCAAACAAAACTTTTAGTGGATTTCTACTTATTTTATTAAATATCATCTCCACCAAACAGGACAAGCTTGCATCTGTTATAGTTTTGGAGAAAAATGTGTTCATTTCATGTATGCGCGAAATGCCTTAAAAATGGCTTTAAAATGGATTTGGAGCATGGAGACGATTATCTCGGGATTGCAAGATAACCAAACAAAACTTTTAGTGGATTTCTACTTATTTTATTAAATATCATCTCCACCAAACAGGACAAGCTTGCATCTGTTATAGTTTTGGAGAAAAATGTGTTCATTTCATGTATGCGCGAAATGCCTTAAAAATGGCTTTAAAATGGATTTGGAGCATGGAGACGATTATCTCGGGATTGCAAGATAACCAAACAAAACTTTTAGTGGATTTCTACTTATTTTATTAAATATCATCTCCACCAAACAGGACAAGCTTGCATCTGTTATAGTTTTGGAGAAAAATGTGTTCATTTCATGTATGCGCGAAATGCCTTAAAAATGGCTTTAAAATGGATTTGGAGCATGGAGACGATTATCTCGGGATTGCAAGATAACCAAACAAAACTTTTAGTGGATTTCTACTTATTTTATTAAATATCATCTCCACCAAACAGGACAAGCTTGCATCTGTTATAGTTTTGGAGAAAAATGTGTTCATTTCATGTATGCGCGAAATGCCTTAAAAATGGCTTTAAAATGGATTTGGAGCATGGAGACGATTATCTCGGGATTGCAAGATAACCAAACAAAACTTTTAGTGGATTTCTACTTATTTTATTAAATATCATCTCCACCAAACAGGACAAGCTTGCATCTGTTATAGTTTTGGAGAAAAATGTGTTCATTTCATGTATGCGCGAAATGCCTTAAAAATGGCTTTAAAATGGATTTGGAGCATGGAGACGATTATCTCGGGATTGCAATATAACCAAACAAAACTTTTAGTGGATTTCTACTTATTTTATTAAATATCATCTCCACCAAACAGGACAAGCTTGCATCTGTTATAGTTTTGGAGAAAAATGTGTTCATTTCATGTATGCGCGAAATGCCTTAAAAATGGCTTTAAAATGGATTTGGAGCATGGAGACGATTATCTCGGGATTGCAAGATAACCAAACAAAACTTTTAGTGGATTTCTACTTATTTTATTAAATATCATCTCCACCAAACAGGACAAGCTTGCATCTGTTATAGTTTTGGAGAAAAATGTGTTCATTTCATGTATGCGCGAAATGCCTTAAAAATGGCTTTAAAATGGATTTGGAGCATGGAGACGATTATCTCGGGATTGCAAGATAACCAAACAAAACTTTTAGTGGATTTCTACTTATTTTATTAAATATCATCTCCACCAAACAGGACAAGCTTGCATCTGTTATAGTTTTGGAGAAAAATGTGTTCATTTCATGTATGCGCGAAATGCCTTAAAAATGGCTTTAAAATGGATTTGGAGCATGGAGACGATTATCTCGGGATTGCAATATAACCAAACAAAACGTTTAGTGGATTTCTACTTATTTTATTAAATATCATCTCCACCAAACAGGACAAGCTTGCATCTGTTATAGTTTTGGAGAAAAATGTGTTCATTTCATGTATGCGCGAAATGCCTTAAAAATGGCTTTAAAATGGATTTGGAGCATGGAGACGATTATCTCGGGATTGCAAGATAACCAAACAAAACTTTTAGTGGATTTCTACTTATTTTATTAAATATCATCTCCACCAAACAGGACAAGCTTGCATCTGTTATAGTTTTGGAGAAAAATGTGTTCATTTCATGTATGCGCGAAATGCCTTAAAAATGGCTTTAAAATGGATTTGGAGCATGGAGACGATTATCTCGGGATTGCAAGATAACCAAACAAAACTTTTAGTGGATTTCTACTTATTTTATTAAATATCATCTCCACCAAACAGGACAAGCTTGCATCTGTTATAGTTTTGGAGAAAAATGTGTTCATTTCATGTATGCGCGAAATGCCTTAAAAATGGCTTTAAAATGGATTTGGAGCATGGAGACGATTATCTCGGGATTGCAAGATAACCAAACAAAACTTTTAGTGGATTTCTACTTATTTTTTTAAATATCATCTCCACCAAACAGGACAAGCTTGCATCTGTTATAGTTTTGGAGAAAAATGTGTTCATTTCATGTATGCGCGAAATGCCTTAAAAATGGCTTTAAAATGGATTTGGAGCATGGAGACGATTATCTCGGGATTGCAAGATAACCAAACAAAACTTTTAGTGGATTTCTACTTATTTTATTAAATATCATCTCCACCAAACAGGACAAGCTTGCATCTGTTATAGTTTTGGAGAAAAATGTGTTCATTTCATGTATGCGCGAAATGCCTTAAAAATGGCTTTAAAATGGATTTGGAGCATGGAGACGATTATCTCGGGATTGCAAGATAACCAAACAAAACTTTTAGTGGAATTTCTACTTATTTTATTAAATATCATCTCCACCAAACAGGACAAGCTTGCATCTGTTATAGTTTTGGAGAAAAATGTGTTCATTTCATGTATGCGCGAAATGCCTTAAAAATGGCTTTAAAATGGATTTGGAGCATGGAGACGATTATCTCGGGATTGCAAGATAACCAAACAAAACTTTTAGTGGATTTCTACTTATTTTATTAAATATCATCTCCACCAAACAGGACAAGCTTGCATCTGTTATAGTTTTGGAGAAAAATGTGTTCATTTCATGTATGCGCGAAATGCCTTAAAAATGGCTTTAAAATGGATTTGGAGCATGGAGACGATTATCTCGGGATTGCAAGATAACCAAACAAAACTTTTAGTGGATTTCTACTTATTTTATTAAATATCATCTCCACCAAACAGGACAAGCTTGCATCTGTTATAGTTTTGGAGAAAAATGTGTTCATTTCATGTATGCGCGAAATGCCTTAAAAATGGCTTTAAAATGGATTTGGAGCATGGAGACGATTATCTCGGGATTGCAAGATAACCAAACAAAACTTTTAGTGGATTTCTACTTATTTTATTAAATATCATCTCCACCAAACAGGACAAGCTTGCATCTGTTATAGTTTTGGAGAAAAATGTGTTCATTTCATGTATGCGCGAAATGCCTTAAAAATGGCTTTAAAATGGATTTGGAGCATGGAGACGATTATCTCGGGATTGCAAGATAACCAAACAAAACTTTTAGTGGATTTCTACTTATTTTATTAAATATCATCTCCACCAAACAGGACAAGCTTGCATCTGTTATAGTTTTGGAGAAAAAATGTGTTCATTTCATGTATGCGCGAAATGCCTTAAAAATGGCTTTAAAATGGATTTGGAGCATGGAGACGATTATCTCGGGATTGCAAGATAACCAAACAAAACTTTTAGTGGATTTCTACTTATTTTATTAAATATCATCTCCACCAAACAGGACAAGCTTGCATCTGTTATAGTTTTGGAGAAAAATGTGTTCATTTCATGTATGCGCGAAATGCCTTAAAAATGGCTTTAAAATGGATTTGGAGCATGGAGACGATATCTCGGGATTGCAAGATAACCAAACAAAACTTTTAGTGGATTTCTACTTATTTTATTAAATATCATCTCCACCAAACAGGACAAGCTTGCATCTGTTATAGTTTTGGAGGAAAAATGTGTTCATTTCATGTATGCGCGAAATGCCTTAAAAATGGCTTTAAAATGGATTTGGAGCATGGAGACGATTATCTCGGGATTGCAAGATAACCAAACAAAACTTTTAGTGGATTTCTACTTATTTTATTAAATATCATCTCCACCAAACAGGACAAGCTTGCATCTGTTATAGTTTTGGAGAAAAATGTGTTCATTTCATGTATGCGCGAAATGCCTTAAAAATGGCTTTAAAATGGATTTGGAGCATGGAGACGATTATCTCGGGATTGCAAGATAACCAAACAAAACTTTTAGTGGATTTCTACTTATTTTATTAAATATCATCTCCACCAAACAGGACAAGCTTGCATCTGTTATAGTTTTGGAGAAAAATGTGTTCATTTCATGTATGCGCGAAATGCCTTAAAAATGGCTTTAAAATGGATTTGGAGCATGGAGACGATTATCTCGGGATTGCAAGATAACCAAACAAAACTTTTAGTGGATTTCTACTTATTTTATTAAATATCATCTCCACCAAACAGGACAAGCTTGCATCTGTTATAGTTTTGGAGAAAAATGTGTTCATTTCATGTATGCGCGAAATGCCTTAAAAATGGCTTTAAAATGGATTTGGAGCATGGAGACGATTATCTCGGGATTGCAAGATAACCAAACAAAACTTTTAGTGGATTTCTACTTATTTTATTAAATATCATCTCCACCAAACAGGACAAGCTTGCATCTGTTATAGTTTTGGAGAAAAATGTGTTCATTTCATGTATGCGCGAAATGCCTTAAAAATGGCTTTAAAATGGATTTGGAGCATGGAGACGATTATCTCGGGATTGCAAGATAACCAAACAAAACTTTTAGTGGATTTCTACTTATTTTATTAAATATCATCTCCACCAAACAGGACAAGCTTGCATCTGTTATAGTTTTGGAGAAAAATGTGTTCATTTCATGTATGCGCGAAATGCCTTAAAAATGGCTTTAAAATGGATTTGGAGCATGGAGACGATTATCTCGGGATTGCAAGATAACCAAACAAAACTTTTAGTGGATTTCTACTTATTTTATTAAATATCATCTCCACCAAACAGGACAAGCTTGCATCTGTTATAGTTTTGGAGAAAAATGTGTTCATTTCATGTATGCGCGAAATGCCTTAAAAATGGCTTTAAAATGGATTTGGAGCATGGGAGACGATTATCTCGGGATTGCAAGATAACCAAACAAAACTTTTAGTGGATTTCTACTTATTTTATTAAATATCATCTCCACCAAACAGGACAAGCTTGCATCTGTTATAGTTTTGGAGAAAAATGTGTTCATTTCATGTATGCGCGAAATGCCTTAAAAAATGGCTTTAAAATGGATTTGGAGCATGGGAGACGATTATCTCGGGATTGCAAGATAACCAAACAAAACTTTTAGTGGATTTCTACTTATTTTATTAAATATCATCTCCACCAAACAGGACAAGCTTGCATCTGTTATAGTTTTGGAGAAAAATGTGTTCATTTCATGTATGCGCGAAATGCCTTAAAAATGGCTTTAAAATGGATTTGGAGCATGGAGACGATTATCTCGGGATTGCAAGATAACCAAACAAAACTTTTAGTGGATTTCTACTTATTTTATTAAATATCATCTCCACCAAACAGGACAAGCTTGCATCTGTTATAGTTTTGGAGAAAAATGTGTTCATTTCATGTATGCGCGAAATGCCTTAAAAATGGCTTTAAAATGGATTTGGAGCATGGAGACTATTATCTCGGGATTGCAAGATAACCAAACAAAACTTTTTAGTGGATTTCTACTTATTTTATTAAATATCATCTCCACCAAACAGGACAAGCTTGCATCTGTTATAGTTTTGGAGAAAAATGTGTTCATTTCATGTATGCGCGAAATGCCTTAAAAATGGCTTTAAAATGGATTTGGAGCATGGAGACTATTATCTCCGGGATTGCAAGATAACCAAACAAACTTTTAGTGGATTTCTACTTATTTTATTAAATATCAGTCTCCACCAAACAGGACCAAGCTTGCATCTGTTATAGTTTTTGGAGAAAAATGTGTTCATTTCATGTATGCGCGAAATGCCTTAAA
>NW_027444038.1:17500-30356 GCF_048569485.1 Anomaloglossus baeobatrachus | reverse complement strand
ACCGCTGCTGCCTGTCTGACACTGGATACAAGCCAATTATCTTGCTGCAGTTGAGTGTAATGGATCAGTGGTTAGAGCTATTGTTTTGCAGTAATCGGGTCCAGAGTACAATTCTCACCCAGTACCAACATTTGTTCGCTGTCCAATATGTTGGGTGGACCTCCAGTTTCCTTCTTCACTCCAGAGTCTGGCTGCTTTTGTAGGACCGCAAGTCCCAAAGAGACACATGTAAAGGACTTGTCTCAAGCAACCAGATACTTAGCACTCCAATATTTTGAGGCGTTTGTAATCCTAATGTTAGGTTGACCAATAGGTCACAACTGTTGCCAGCGATGACCAAATGTGGAGGGAGTCCCGGGCCCCCCCTCAGCTTCCCTCAACCCCAATGAGATACAGACAGACGTTGATATCTGCACATAAGGCAAAGGCTGTGCGCTCCGAAGAAGACTGCTAATTTATTATCACATACAGGGTTTATCAACCTAATAGGGGCGTAGCTATGTCGTGTACAGAGACACAAGTTTCATTTCCCAACGAAGCAGAAATGTGTTTCGATTCTTGACATAAACATAACTTTCCATTTCTCAGTGAAAACACAACTCTCATTGTCTTAGACTAGGCACAGGTCTTATCTCTGTCCTTGGGTCTCAGCGTCTAGAGTCCTTGAATCCGCTCTCAGCGTCATAGCGCAGCTGGGCTTGTTTGTTCATCTTACAGAACAGCATGAATGTCCATCTATTCAATTTTAAGTTAACTCTTTCCTCACACTAAACATTTAACGTTTCGGTCACTGCTGGACCTTCATCAGTGCGGATTGCCAGGAGACATCGGTGTGCAGCGCCATCCACCGCTTACTACAAGCCGTCGTCCTGATGAAGGTCCAGCAGTGGCCGAAACGTTAAACGTTTATCTTTTTGGATTGCAAACAGCTTTGTAATAACTATTATGATAATTTGTTTTCAAAATATTGGAGTGCCAAGTATCTGCCTTCACATTACGAGTTTGGATCCGACTTGTGCACCATCAGTCAGCTCCTATGTTGTATAATAACGCATTATCTTACATAAACATCAGATAGGTGACAGCGGACAGGAGCAGGGCGTCCTCTCCAGAGATACACGCTCTTTTTGTTTTCTTACCTGGGTTCTTAATGACTGATAAGTGTCCAGCCCTCGGAGCTTATGCAACGTGTGGGTTAATATATGCAGCCGGGGATTGTGTGAGCGTAGAACATATGTCTACTGCACATGTAAAGCTGGAGACAGCGCAGGGTGCGCACTTGGTTTGTAGGAGCTGATCTTATGGAGCCAAACAAGGACCCCAAGGTCTGATGCTCAGTAGACCAAAAATAGTTAATTAAGTGGAACGACATTTTTCACATTTTTGTCACGAGTCCGTCGCGTCCGCACGTTGCATCTTGTGTTGGAGCACATTTACTTTCACTTGACACTGAAAGGGTTAAGGACTCTTTCCATTTTGGATGAGATTACTCATAGCCTTACTCACAGCTGTGGCATCTTGTCTTCATGCCCTTCCACTATATTTACCCACTCCTGGCTTCACTCCATGCCGGTGATAGAATCTCTATACTGACTACTTTGAAGGAATCTGTCTCTGGAGTAGCTGAGCTTGCGTTTCAGTTACAGCTGTAAAGTTCCTGGTGAAGAAACCCACTTTGAAGGAGCCTGTCTCTGGAGAAACTGATGTGTCATTTCAGTTGCAGCTGTGAAGTTCCTGCTGAAGAAACTTAGGAGTGTTTTTTGTTGTGTCTTTCCCCACCCCATTTGTCTTATTTGCCTTATGTTATTTTATTGTAGCAGTGGGACTAGTGTCTCGCTAACTTACTCACTAGTCAGGGTAAGTTCAATGTCAGTGAGGTACTGGGCATGTGATGGTGAATGGGGGAAGAACCCGTCTAGGGATGTTAGCGAGCTCAGGGATCAGTCAAAGGTGAGTGTGAGGGGGTGACCCCTCTTCCTATCGCCAGTGTCTTCTACTACATCGTCCCTGGTTTTCCCCCTGTGTATTGTGCCGCATGTCAGGTGTTCCCTTGCCACAGGGATTCTGGCACTCTTGCACTACTCTAGACCACCAGGAAAGCTACTATTGCCTCTTACTTAAAATTATCAGGAATTGCATCATCTTTCTTTTTTTACTATACTAGGACCCCAGAGATGCTGTCAGTAACTTTTTCACTATTATTGATTTACCATAGACCACCAGGGATGGTGACAATAATAAGTCCTGTAACCCTCTAGACCACCAGGGATGGTGACAATAATTTTTCTATATGTGGTTTTGAGTTTTACATATCATTTTGATTGTCGAGATATGTTGAAGGTTGGTCCAAAGATTATGGGCTCCCGTATTTCCGTATATATGTACATATATTTATATAGTTTTTATTTGATTCTAAAGAGATTTTTCTTATATTGGTGATGGGTGGTGCACTATAATCTTTTATTTTATGATTCAACACCACTATACAGGATCTATGTTCTCCTCCGGGGATTCACCACTTTTTTCTTTTTTCTTTATTAACTCAAACAGAGACATATACCATCCCTACAAGACTCCCCGGATACCCCCTTTTTTACTGGGTTAATGGGCGCTTAGTCTCTCCTTTGATAGGTTGAAAAGTTTTTTTTCACTTTCACTCCCACGCATGCGCGTGGAGTTTTTTTCCCACGCGTCTGCCCTCCATTGAACCCTGGTTCTTGCTTCATATCACTGACGCATGCGTCCTGTCAATTTTTCCCACGCTCTGAACTTTCTTGAACCCTGCCTGGGTTACTGATCTGTTGCGGGCTTTGTGCTCCTGCAGACCCATTCATAAATACACTGCACTGTCACGGGAGATATACTTTTTTCAATGGGAGAATTGCACATGCTCTGGTGGCGGCTTGAGCTCGGTCGTATATCCCTGTTTCAATGTGATTTACAGACCTAGGGCTTCCTAAGTTCGTGCACCTCTCTACTCTTGAGTTTGGACACATCATAACTGAGATTTATACGGCTTGTATACGCTACACTCCAGATTGCACACTTAGTGAATTGTGTGTTCACTATTATATTTTGTGAAGTCTCCCCCTATCTATGTATATGTATATTTATTTATTTTTTTCAATTTTAATTGTTTCAGTTGATGGTGATGTCATCACATTGGTCCTGTCTTCTGATGGGTGACACATGTTATTTCTTTTTTAATTGAGTAGGCTGGCCGTAGTACGTCACGTTTTGACAACGTGGCTGTGCTTCCCGCCGGTTTTTTTGCTTTAATGACGTCATATACACTATATAATGCAGGTCTTTGTCCGTTTGGGACAGATTTGATGTTTCTTGTTCTTGATGGTCCTGATGAAGGGGGCAGTAGCTCCAGAAACGCGTCGACCCATATGATTAATAAAGTGACATTAATCTGAACATCTGCTGGAGTGATCTCTTTGGCGCAGCAAGTGAACACCTTCCTCCTTTACTCTCTGTGACTTAAAATTATCAGGAATTGCATCATCTTTCTTTTTTTACTATACTAGGACCCCAGAGATGCTGTCAGTAACTTTTTCACTATTATTGATTTACCATAGACCACCAGGGATGGTGACAATAATAAGTCCTGTAACCCTCTAGACCACCAGGGATGGTGACACTAATAAGTCCTCTAACCCTCTAGACCACCAGGGATGCTGACAATAATAAGTCCTGTAACCCTCTAGACCACCAGGGATGGTGACAATAATAAGTCCTGTAACACTCTGGACCACCAGGGATGCTGACAATAATAAGTCCTGTAACCCTCTAGACCCCCAGGGATGGTGACAATAATAAGTCCTGTAACACTCTGGACCACCAGGGATGGTGACAATAATAAGTCCTGTAACCCTCTAGACCACCAGGGATGGTGACAATAATAAGTCCTGTAACCCTCTAGACCACCAGGGATGGTGACAATAATAAGTCCTGTAACCCTCTAGACCACCAGGGATGGTGACAATAATAAGTCCTGTAACCCTCTAGACCACCAGGGATGGTGACAATAATCAGTCCTGTAACCCTCTAGACCACCAGGGATGCTGACAATAATAAGTCCTGTAGCCCTCTAGACCACCAGGGATGGTGACAATAATAAGTCCTGTAACACTCTGGACCACCAGGGATGCTGACAATAATAAGTCCTGTAACCCTCTAAACCACCAGGGATGGTGACAATAATAAGTCCTGTAACCCACTGGACCACCAGGGATGGTGACAATAATAAGTCCTGTAACCCTCTAGACCACCAGGGATGGTGACAATAATAAGTCCTGTAACCCTCTAGACCACCAGGGATGGTGACAATAATAAGTCCTGTAACCCTCTAGACCACCTGGGATGGTGACAATAATAAGTCCTCTAACCCTCTAGACCACCAGGGATGGTGACAATAATAAGTCCTGTAACCCTCTAGACCACCAGGGATGGTGACAATAATACGTCCTCTAACCCTCTAGACCACCAGGGATGGTGACAATAATAAGTCCTGTAACCCTCTAGACCACCTTGGATGGTGACAATAATAAGTCCTGTAGCCCTCTAGACCACCAGGGATGGTGACAATAATAAGTCCTGTAACCCTCTAGACCACCAGGGATGGTGACAATAATAAGTCCTGTAACCCTCTAGACCACCTGGGATGGTGACAATAATAAGTCCTCTAACCCTCTAGACCACCAGGGATGGTGACAATAATAAGTCCTGTAACCCTCTAGACCACCTTGGATGGTGACAATAATAAGTCCTGTAGCCCTCTAGACCACCAGGGATGGTGACAACAATAAGTCCTGTAACCCTCTAGACCACCAGGGATAGTGACAATAATAAGTCCTGTAACCCTCTAGACCACGAGGGATGGTGACAATAATAAGTCCTGTAACCCTCTGGACCACCTTGGATGGTGACAATAATAAGTCCTCTAACCCTCTAGACCACCAGGGATGGTGACAATAATAAGTCCTGTAACCCTCTAGACCACCTTGGATGGTGACAATAATAAGTCCTGTAGCCCTCTAGACCACCAGGGATGGTGACAATAATAAGTCCTGTAACCCTCTAGACCACCAGGGATGGTGACAATATTAAGTCCTGTAACCCTCTAGACCACGAGGGATGGTGACAATAATAAGTCCTGTAACCCTCTAGACCACCAGGGATCCTGATAGTAACTCTTTCATTGCCAGCCTATCAGGGATACCAGCATTAGCCCCACATTAACGCTTATTGAAGGTTGTATCACGTGTTTTCTTGTCTGTATTTATTTCAGCTGTAATAACTGTCAGTCGGACAAAGGAGATACGGTAATATCTCGCCTGATGTTGATTTCCTTGGTTGTTTTTATCTTTCAATAAAACTATTATGGTGACCTAAAACAATGTCATTGTGTCATTTTCCACTGACTTTATAACTGTATCTCGTGTCTATAAAATGGAACTTTTCACCTGCTCAGGTTTCTTTAGAGGAGTTGTTACATTCTTGTAGAAATGCCGGGATTTCCTCCAGGTCCAGTATATGTTCAGCAGGTGGATAACTGAGCGTAGAGGACTGTATCAGCACAGTATGTCCTATTGTAGACCATGCCGATAGGAGAATTTCTACTGCAGACAGTTCACCTACAACCAGACGTGAAACCACTCTATAGTCTGACCAAATCCTGGGATTCCATTATTCCATTATGACAAATACTGGAAAAAGATCAGACGGGACGTGTAAACCTGCAGATCGGGGGGCTTTTCCTCTTTTTCCTGATTTCCATTAAGTCACATTTTGTCTTTTAGTAACAAAAGGTTAGAACTGATTTCCCCTGCTGCTCTCTCCCCTCGCTGTACATGAGGTTGAGATTGAGATACTGCAGCAGCATCCCCCCCTTCTCCCCTTCTCACTGTCATTTGTTTCAAACAACTTTAACTTATTTGATAGATAATGTGATAAATAGAAAATCATTTCATTTACATGTTTTTTTCCACCGGAAACAAAAATCACTTAAAAGTAACAACCACAGGATGTCTCTTCCTGTAGACTGCAGGATTATTGCCTGTTCTCCAGTGTGATCTGTCTGTAGCAACGGAGTATTTGTATGTCTACAAATAATAGGGGAGGGTCTTTGTGGGAAGTGGGCGGGTCTTTATCTCTCTACAGGAAGTGGGGTGGGTCATTGTGGGAAGTGGGCGGGTCTTTATCTCTCTACAGGAAGTGGGGTGGGTCTTTGTGGGAAGTGGGCGGGTCTTCATCTCTCTACAGGAAGTAGGGGTTGGTCTTTCTGGGAAGTGGGCAGGTCTTTATCTCTCTACAGGAAGTGGAGTGGGTCTTTGTGGGAAGTGGGCGGGTCTTTATCTCTCTACAGGAAGTAGGGGTTGGTCTTTCTGGGAAGTGGGCAGGTCTTTATTGCTCTACAGGAAGTGGGGTGGGTCTTTGTGGGAAGTGGGCGGGTCTTTATCTCTCTACAGGAAGTGGAGGTGGGTCTTTGTGGGAAGTGGGCAGGTCTTTATCTCTCTACAGGAAGTGGGGTGGGTCTTGTGGGAAGTGGGCGGGTCTTTCTCTCTCTACAGGAAGTGGAGGTGGGTCTTTGTGGGAAGTGGGCAGGTCTTTATCTCTCTACAGGAAGTGGGGTGGGTCATTGTGGGAAGTGGGCGGGTCTTTATCTCTCTACAGGAAGTGGAGGTGGGTCTTTGTGGGAAGTGGGCGGGTCTTTATCTCTCTACAGGAAGTGGGGTGGGTCATTGTGGGAAATGGGCGGGTCTTTATCTCTCTACAGGAAGTGGAATGGGTCTTTGTGGGAAGTGGGCGGGTCTTTATCTCTCTACAGGAAGTAGGGGTTGGTCTTTCTGGGAAGTGGGCAGGTCTTTATCTCTCTACAGGAAGTGGGGTGGGTCTTTGTGGGAAGTGGGCGGGTCTTTATCTCTCTACAGGAAGTGGAGGTGGGTCTTTGTGGGAAGTGGGCAGGTCTTTATCTCTCTACGGGAAGTGGGAGGGTGTCTTTGTGGGAAGTGGGCAGGTCTTTATCTCTCTACGGAAAGTGGGGTGGGTCTTTGTGGGAAGTGGGCGGGTCATTATCGCTCTACAGGAAGTGGGGTGGGTCTTTGTGGGAAGTGGGTGGGTCTTTATCTCTCTACAGGAAGTGGAGGTGGGTCTTTGTGGGAAGTGGGCAGGTCTTTATCTCTCTACAGGAAGTGGGGTGGGTCTTTGTGGGAAGTGGGCGGGTCTTTATCTCTCTACAGGAAGTGGAGGTGGGTCTTTGTGGGAAGTGGGCAGGTCTTTATCTCTCTACGGGAAGTGGGAGGGTGTCTTTGTGGGAAGTGGGCGGGTTTTTATCTCTCTACAGGAAGTGGGAGTGGGTCTTTGTGGGAAGTGGGCAGGTCTTTATCTCTCTACAGGAAGTGGGAGTGGGTCTTTGTGGGAAGTGGGCAGGTCTTTATCTCTCTACGGAAAGTGGGGTGGGTCTTTGTGGGAAGTGGGCAGGTCTTTATCTCTCTACGGGAAGTGGGAGTGGGTCTTTGTGGGAAGTGGGCAGGTCTTTATCTCTCTACAGGAAGTGGGATTGGGTCCTTGTGGGAAGTGGGCAGGTCTTTATCCCTCTACAGGAAGCAGGGTGGGTCTTTGTGGGAAGTGGGCGGGTCTTTATCTCTCTACAGGAAGTGGGGTGGGTCTTTGTGGGAAGTGGGCAGGTCTTTATCTCTCTACAGGAAGTGGGGTGGGTCTTTGTGGGAAGTGGGCAGGTCTTTATCTCTCTACAGGAAGTGGAGGTGGGTCTTTGTGGGAAGTGGGCGGGTCTTTATCTCTACAGGAAGTGGAGGTGGGTCTTTGTGGGAAGTGGGCGGGTCTTTATCTCTCTACAGGAAGTGAAGGTGGGTCTTTGTGGGAAGTGGGCAGGTCTTTATCTCTCTACAGGAAGTGGAGGTGGGTCTTTGTGGGAAGTGGGCGGGTCTTTATCTCTCTACAGGAAGTGGGGTGGGTCATTGTGGGAAGTGGGCAGGTCTTTATCTCTCTACAGTAGAGATAAAGGGGCGGGTTTTTACTTATCTGCAGGAGGTAAGGCTAGGTCTTTGTCGTTCTATGGTTAGTGGACGCATCTTTGTTTTTCTGTAGGAAGTAGGAGCATTTTTTTGTCTACATGAGACTGAGACACTTTTTCTCTCTATGCAGGAAGCAGGGATGGATCTTTGTCTGTTCCCTTGAAGTAGAGACAGGTCTTTGAGTCTTCACAGAAAGTCAAGGTTGTCTTCCTACTCTGTATATCATGTTTCATGCAGATATCTTAGTCCAGGATATGTAATTTATTTGATAAGGAGCAGTTTATGGAAAATAATGGAAAGGAATTTCCAGAACCTGTAGAGCTGGTAGAATGCTGAGATAGAAAAATGTCATATTCAAAAAGTGTGACTGGCAAGTTACAGAGCATCAGAGTCTGAACAGAACCTGAGCATATTATAATCGTATATTCTCATCGTCACTTGTTGTGGGGGACGAGGGCAGCGCAACTATGATTTAACTATTTTATTGTTAAATTGTGACTGTAATTGTTTGGAAAAAGAAGCTACAAAGGATCCACTGATCGGAGCCACCCGAGGATCGGAGCCACCCGAGGATCGGAGCCACCCGAGGATCGGAGCCACCCGAAGATCGGACGCCCCTTTATGTATCGATGTATTAAAAGGTCACAAATGTTACAAATTAAAGAATCAGAAGTGTAATATAAGAGACAATCCAGTTTTTAAGGCACGACAGACGTGTGCCGGGGCGTTCCCCGAGATCACACCTCACACAACAATATTGGAATTGGTTCAGACTTAATGAAAAACTTTGGTAAACACATTTTAGCGAGCGGCAAATTAACAATGTGTGATCCTGAAGAGTCCATCAAAAAGGGGCAAATACTGAGAGGTATAAAACAGAAAAAAATCATCACTGACCCCCGGAATCCTGCACCTCTGCCGTAGTGATGACATCACATCCAACACTCACATGATGACATCACATCCAACACTCACATGATGACATCACATCCAACACTCACATGATGACATCACATCCAACACTCACATGATGACATCACATCCAACACTCACATGATGACATCACATCCAACACTCACATGATGACATCACATCCAACACTCACATGATGACATCACATCCAACACTCACATGGTGACATCACATCCAACACTCACATGATGACATCACATCCAACACTCACATGGTGACATCACATCCAACACTCACATGATGACACCACATCCAACACTCACATGGTGACATCACATCCAACACTCACATGATGACATCACATCCAACACTCACATGATGACATCACATCCAACACTCACATGATGACACCACATCCAACACTCACATGATGACACCACATCCAACACTCACATGATGACATCACATCCAACACTCACATGATGACATCACATCCAACACTCACATGATGACATCACATCCAACACTCACATGGTGACACCACATCCAACACTCACATGGTGACATCACATCCAACACTCACATGGTGACATCACATCCAACACTCACATCCAACACTCACATGATGACATCACATCCAACACTCACATGGTGACATCACATCCAACACTCACATGATGACATCACATCCAACACTCACATGATGACACCACATCCAACACTCACATGATGACATCACATCCAACACTCACATGATGACATCACATCCAACACTCACATGGTGACATCACATCCAACACTCACATGATGACATCACATCCAACACTCACATGATGACATCACATCCAACACTCACATGGTGACATCACATCCAACACTCACATGATGACATCACATCCAACACTCACATGGTGACATCACATCCAACACTCACATGATGACATCACATCCAACACTCACATGATGACACCACATACAACACTCACATGATGACACCACATCCAACACTCACATGATGACATCACATCCAACACTCACATGATGACATCACATCCAACACTCACATGATGACACCACATCCAACACTCACATGATGACATCACATCCAACACTCACATGATGACACCACATCCAACACTCACATGATGACATCACATCCAACACTCACATGATGACATCACATCCAACACTCACATGATGACATCACATCCAACACTCACATGATGACATCACATCCAACACTCACATGGTGACATCACATCCAACACTCACATGATGACACCACATCCAACACTCACATGATGACATCACATCCAACACTCACATGATGACATCACATCCAACACTCACATGATGACACCACATCCAACACTCACATGATGACATCACATCCAACACTCACATGATGACATCACATCCAACACTCACATGATGACATCACATCCAACACTCACATGGTGACATCACATCCAACACTCACATGATGACATCACATCCAACACTCACATGGTGACATCACATCCAACACTCACATGATGACATCACATCCAACACTCACATGATGACACCACATACAACACTCACATGATGACACCACATCCAACACTCACATGATGACATCACATCCAACACTCACATGATGACATCACATCCAACACTCACATGATGACACCACATCCAACACTCACATGATGACATCACATCCAACACTCACATGATGACACCACATCCAACACTCACATGATGACATCACATCCAACACTCACATGATGACATCACATCCAACACTCACATGATGACATCACATCCAACACTCACATGATGACATCACATCCAACACTCACATGGTGACATCACATCCAACACTCACATGATGACACCACATCCAACACTCACATGATGACATCACATCCAACACTCACATGATGACATCACATCCAACACTCACATGATGACACCACATCCAACACTCACATGATGACATCACATCCAACACTCACATGGTGACATCACATCCAACACTCACATGATGACATCACATCCAACACTCACATGATGACACCACATACAACACTCACATGATGACACCACATCCAACACTCACATGATGACATCACATCCAACACTCACATGATGACATCACATCCAACACTCACATGATGACACCACATCCAACACTCACATGATGACATCACATTCAACACTCACATGATGACATCACATCCAACACTCACATGATGACATCACATCCAACACTCACATGATGACATCACATCCAACACTCACATGATGACATCACATCCAACACTCACATGGTGACATCACATCCAACACTCACATGATGACACCACATCCAACACTCACATGGTGACATCACATCCAACACTCACATGATGACATCACATCCAACACTCACATGATGACATCACATCCAACACTCACATGATGACATCACATCCAACACTCACATGATGACATCACATCCAACACTCACATGATGAGGATGACATCACATCCAACACTCACAGGATGACATCACATCCAACACTCACATGATGACATCACATCCAACACTCACATGATGACATCACAACCAACACTCACAGGATGACATCACATCCAACACTCAAATGATGAGGATGACACCACATCCAACACTCACATGATGACACCACATCCAACACTCACATGATGACATCACATCCAACACTCACATGATGACATCACATCCAACACTCACATGATGACACCACATCCAACACTCACATGGTGACATCACATCCAACACTCACATGGTGACATCACATCCAACACTCACATGATGACATCACATCCAACACTCTCATGATGACATCACATCCAACACTCACATGGTGACATCACATCCAACACTCACATGGTGACATCACATCCAACACTCACATGATGACATCACATCCAACACTCACATGATGACATCACATCCAACACTCACATGATGACATCACATCCAACACTCACATGGTGACATCACATCCAACACTCACATGATGACATCACATCCAACACTCACATGGTGACATCACATCCAACACTCACATGATGACACCACATCCAACACTCACATGATGACATCACATCCAACACTCACATGATGACACCACATCCAACACTCACATGATGACATCACATCCAACACTCACATGATGACATCACATCCAACACTCACATGATGACATCACATCCAACCCTCACATGATGACACCACATCCAACACTCACATGGTGACATCACATCCAACACTCACATGGTGACATCACATCCAACACTCACATCCAACACTCACATGATGACATCACATCCAACACTCACATGGTGACATCACATCCAACACTCACATCCAACACTCACATGATGACATCACATCCAGCACTCACATGGTGACATCACATCCAACACTCACATGATGACATCACATCCAACACTCACATGATGACACCACATCCAACACTCACATGATGACATCACATCCAACACTCACATGATGACATCACATCCAACACTCACATGGTGACATCACATCCAACACTCACATGATGACATCACATCCAACACTCACATGGTGACATCACATCCAACACTCACATGATGACATCACATCCAACACTCACATGATGACACACATCCAACACTCACATGATGACACCACATCCAACACTCACATGGTGACATCACATCCAACACTCACATGATGACATCACATCCAACACTCACATGGTGACATCACATCCAACACTCACATGATGACATCACATCCAACACTCACATGATGACATCACATCCAACACTCACATGATGACACCACATCCAACACTCACATGATGACATCACATCCAACACTCACATGATGACATCACATCCAA
>NW_027444038.1:0-10000 GCF_048569485.1 Anomaloglossus baeobatrachus | reverse complement strand
TTCTGTATCCCCCCTCTGCAGTGTTCTGTATCCCCCAGTGTCCTGTATCCCCCCTCTGCAGTGTTCTGTACCCCCCCTCCAGTGTTCTGTATTCCCCTCCAGTGTTCTGTATCCCCCCTCCAGTGTTCTGTACCCCCCCTCTGCAGTGTTCTGTATCCCCCCCTCTGCAGTGTTCTGTACCCCCCTCTGCAGTGTTCTGTATCCCCCCTCTGCATTGTTCTGTATCCCCCTCTGCAGTGTTCTGTATCCCCCCTCTGCAGTGTTCTGTATCCCCCACCTCTGCAGTGTTCTGTATCCCCCCCACCAGTGTTCTGTATCCCCCCCTCCAGTGTTCTGTATCCCCCACTGCAGTGTTCCGTATCCCCCCTCCAGTGTTCTGTCTCCCCCCCTCTGCAGTGTTCTGTATCCCCCCTTCTGCAGTGTTCTGTGCCCCCCCCACTGTTCTGTATCCCCCCTGCAGTGTTCTGTATCCCCTCTGCAGTGTTCTGTATCCCCCAGTGTTCTGTATCCCCCCTCTGCAGTGTTCTGTATCCCCCCTCTGCAGTGTTCTGTATTCCCCCAGTGTTCTGTATCCCCCCTCCAGTGTTCTGTATCCCACTCTGCAGTGTTCTGTATTCCCCTCCAGTGTTCTGTATCCCCCCTCCAGTGTTCTGTATCCCCCCTCTGCAGTGTTATGTATCCCCCTCAGTGTTCTGTATCCCCCCTCTGCAGTGTTCTGTATCCCCCCAGTGTCCTGTATCCCCCCTCTGCAGTGTTCTGTATCCCCCCAGTGTTCTGTACCCCCCCTCCAGTGTTCTGTATCCCACCTCCAGTGTTCTGTATCCCACCTCCAGTGTTCCGTACCCCCCCTCCAGTGTTCCGTATCCCCCCTCCAGTGTTCCGTATCCCCCCTCCAGTGTTCCGTACCCCCCCTCCAGTGTTCCGTACCCCCCCTCCAGTGTTCCGTATCCCCCCCCTCCAGTGTTCCGTATCCCCCCTCCAGTGTTCCGTATCCCCCCCTCCAGTGTTCCGTATCCCCCCTCCAGTGTTCCGTACCCCCCCTCCAGTGTTCCGTATCCCCCCTCCAGTGTTCCGTATCCCCCCTCCAGTGTTCCGTATCCCCCCCTCCAGTGTTCCGTACCCCCCCTCCAGTGTTCCGTACCCCCCCTCCAGTGTTCCGTATCCCCCCTCCAGTGTTCCGTATCCCCCCCTCCAGTGTTCCGTATCCCCCCCTCCAGTGTTCCGTATCCCCCCTCCAGTGTTCCGTATCCCCCCCCTCCAGTGTTCCGTATCCCCCCTCCAGTGTTCCGTATCCCTCCCCTCCAGTGTTCTGTACCCCCCTTCAGTGTTCTGTTTCCCCCCTGCAGTGCACCCCTCCCTCCTGTGTGTGCTGTTTCTGGTAGGTGTGGGTGCTGCAGGTGCTGGGCCCTCCCCGTCTCTGCCCACTTTGTTAATTACAGCATGTGGAGATAGTTGTTAATTTGCCCTGATGCAGCCGGTGTCATTCCTCTCCAGGGATCCGCAGCTCCTCCAGGAGGACGCAGGGACACTTTGTCTTTTCACACTTTTAACTTTGCAGCAAATTCTGAAGATTCTGGAACTTTAAGAATTTTCTTTTTAGAAGTTTTTAATCCAGTTTTTACATTAAAGGTTTTTTTTATTTCCCTTTTTTAGTCTTAGCTTTTTCTAGAGTCTTTTCTTTTCATCTTGAAGTTGAAGTTCCTCTAGAATAATCTGAGATCTCCAGTGAATGACGGATTGGGATGAAAAAAGCGAAGATTTCTTTGTCATTGTAGCTTCTGAGGAAATCAGTAAAAGGGCGCAGATTTGGTATTCATTGGGTGACCCCTGTAGCGATGGGGCTTTTCTACTGCGACAAGACGGCCGGGATCACCAGCAATGTATGGAATGGGATTAAGAGTCAGATCCAGAGTCGAGCTCCGGAGGGGCTGGAGCTGGACGTCATCCACATGCTACAGCAGAAGCGGTGAGTAGGAACCTATGGGATTCATGGGGAATGGTGGGGAATGTTAGAGCTTGCAATCTAGTCTGAACCCAAAGAGCTTGCAATCTAGTCTGGACGCAAAGCGCTTGCACTCTAGTCTGGACGCAAAGCGCTTGCACTCTAGTCTGGACGCAAAGCGCTTGCAATCTAGTCTGGACGCAAAGCGCTTGCACTCTAGTCTGGACGCAAAGCGCTTGCACTCTAGTCTGGACGCAAAGCGCTTGCACTCTAGTCTGGACGCAAAGCGCTTGCACTCTAGTCTGGACGCAAAGCGCTTGCACTCTAGTCTGGACGCAAAGCGCTTGCACTCTAGTCTGGACGCAAAGCGCTTGCACTCTAGTCTGAACCCAAAGAGCTTGCAATCTAGTCTGGACGCAAAGCGCTTGCACTCTAGTCTGGACGCAAAGCGCTTGCACTCTAGTCTGGACGCAAAGCGCTTGCACTCTAGTCTGGACGCAAAGCGCTTGCACTCTAGTCTGGACGCAAAGCGCTTGCACTCTAGTCTGGACGCAAAGCGCTTGCACTCTAGTCTGGACGCAAAGCGCTTGCACTCTAGTCTGGACGCAAAGCGCTTGCACTCTAGTCTGGACGCAAAGCGCTTGCAATCTAGTCTGGACGCAAAGCGCTTGCAATCTAGTCTGGACGCAAAGCGCTTGCAATCTAGTCTGGACGCAAAGCGCTTGCAATCCAATTGGTCTCCATAGCGCTTGCATTCCAATTGGTCTCCATAGCGCTTGCAATCCAATTGGTCCCCATAGCGCTTGCAATCCACTTGGTCCCCATAGCGCTTGCAATCCAATTGGTCCCCATAGCGCTTGCAATCCAATTGGTCCCCATAGCGCTTGCAATCCACTTGGTCCCCATAGCGCTTGCAATCCACTTGGTCCCCATAGCGCTTGCAATCCACTTGGTCCCCATAGCGCTTGCAATCCACTTGGTCCCCATAGCGCTTGCAATCCACTTGGTCCCCATAGCGCTTGCAATCCACTTGGTCCCCATAGCGCTTGCAATCCACTTGGTCCCCATAGCGCTTGCAATCCAATTGGTCCCCATAGCGCTTGCAATCCAATTGGTCCCCATAGCGCTTGCAATCCAATTGGTCCCCATAGCGCTTGCAATCCAATTGGACCCCCAAAGCGCTGGCAATCCAATTGGGCCCCCAAAGCGCTGGCAATCCAATTGGGCCCCCAAAGCGCTGGCAATCCAATTGGGCCCCCAAAGCGCTGGCAATCCAATTGGGCCCCCAAAGCGCTGGCAATCTTATTTTAGACACTGGTTGAACACCGTTTGACTGGATGCCACAGATCAATAGGAGGATCAATGATCAGCACTAAAAGTCATGGTCTAAACTATGAGACTTTCAGACTGGTGAGAAATGAGCGTCATCCTGGGAGTTTTGGAGCTTAAAGGCCCCGTCACACACAGAGATAAATCTTTGGCAGATCTGTGGTTGCAGTGAAATCATGGACATATTGTTCCATTTGTACACAGCCACAAACCTGCCACTGATTGTCCACAATTTCACTGCAACCACAGATCTGCCGCAGATATATCTCTGTGTGTGACGGGGCCTTTAGTCAGTGAGCCGCAGGCTATGATCCAATGATATAAAATGTTAGGAGTCAAAAAGCAACAGAAAATGCATTACATGTGTGTGAATGGGGAAGTCTGTGCAGAAAGGGAAGGGACTTCTACAAGATGAATGGGACAGTTGCAAGAATTCCGCTGTGTGATTTCACCCATAGAATATTGTTCCATTGGGTGAAGATGAAGAAGTGTCCGACCTTCCTCCTCTGCTTATTACAGTAGCAGAGCTGTGAATGGGATTTCGGGAGAAGTCCTTCCATTGATGTAGAGAAAATCTGCAGCGTAAACTGACCCGAAATCTGCAGCAATTTATACTGCGGAAATCGCCACAGATTCCGCCCTCTGCAAAGCAAACGGTGACCTGTGCGGAGACTTCGCACCTTTGGCACAAGGACGTCTACAAGATGTCAAAGACGTTGCCCCGTGCAATGCAAAGGGAAAAATCCCCAGAAAATATCAGCAGCATGAACTGGCATCGATCAGATGATGCTGCGGACGGTAGAATCTCATCCACAACCTGCAGCGAAAATCCGCAGCTAAAATCCCTCAAAACCTGGAGTTTCACAAAACATTCACCTGTTTTCTGTCCGGCTCACGGTGTCATTTTATTGTTCCAGCCCTCCATAGATCTCACTAGTATGGAGGACAACTAGAGAAGGAATCCTCTCCGAAGATGGGGTACAAGGGAAAGTCTAGGAAGAGGAACCTGTCAATTCATGAGATTATCTGTAAATGATGTATAAGGAAACGTTTGACAACTTTCTAATCTACTTTTGCCAATGATTCCTCCTTTTTGCAGCATTTTGCATATTGGTGAAGCTGGGAGGTTAATTTTGTGGAAAATGAAAGACGTCCTTTTGTTGTATTTTTACCCTTTCAGATAAAAAAAAAAAAATCCCAATACTTTAAAATGTCGCACGTTCGTCTCCAACTGTGCAAAAATCTCATTAGAAAGATTTTAATAGGGGGAAGTGAAATATGGAAAACAATTGTGCAAAAGTAACAGATTTAATAGGGGGAATGGAATATGGAAAACAATTGTGCAAAAGTAACAGATTTAATAGGGGGAATGGAATATGGAAAACAATTGTGCAAAAGTAACAGATTTAATAGGGGGAATGGAATATGGAACACGATTGTGCAAAAGTTCTGAGACGATTTGAAAAGTCGCAAATGATTTGGGCGAAAACGTCTTTGTAAGGAAAATGACGTCCACAATGAAATAAGATGATACAAAGTAACGATGATTTAATTAAAGACAAAAAGTGCTAAATCAATCATGAATTCGGCACAAATAAAAAAAAAATAAAAATGTAGCATTAGAACCATTTTTACTCTAGAACGAAGCACAGACAATGGAGAATCGGAACCTTTGTGTTTTTGTCATTGTTCATTGTTTTATGATCTGTTTGCAGTAAGTGAATAACAATATTCTTATATATTAATAAGTCTCAATCTCTGTGCGCACAGAATATTGTCTAAAGTCAGGTGCACTAGGAGATTTATTTATTTATTTATTTATTTTATCTGCTTACAAAAAAAGCCAAAACTTCTTCCTATTCATTTCCACTGTTAGGCCGGCTTCTCACTTGCGAGTTTCTTGCAGTAGAGCAATGCGAGAAAAACTCGCATTGGAATCGGACACATGTTAGTGAATGATTCAGCTCTCATCTGCGATTTTTTTTCTCAGTCCAAATCGGACCGAGAAAAAAATCGCAGCATGCTGCTTTTTTGCGAGTTTCTCGCACCATTTGTCCCAATGATTTCCTATGGAAGGGGATTAAAAGTAGCATCACACACGCGCACCAGCGTTCACATTTGCGAGTGTGGCAGTAACTTCGCTCATTAGATGAATGTGACAGCACATTCCCATAGGTTAATTAAATGACACATGTGTAATAGCTTTTATCTAATTAAGATGTTGCATGACACTAGCATCGCAATCGCAACACACACGCGAGCAAAAAGCATCGCACTTGCGTTGCACTCGCACCTAACGTGAACTAAAATCAGCCGAGTATTTTTCAGCCCAGTCGGACCGATTTTACTCGCATAGATGTGTTTCCACCCTTACTTTGCTGTTAATACTTTCAGCTTTTTGAGCCTTTATTTCTTCCGTGTTTTGAAAACAAAACATCTGCTGTGACAATGAGGCAGATCCTGATAGAATTCACTGGACCATAGAGCTTGCAATCTAGTGTGGACCCAAAGAGCTTGCAATCTAGTGTGGACCCAAAGAGCTTGCAATCTAGTGTGGACCCAAAGAGCTTGCAATCTAGTGTGGACCCAAAGAGCTTGCAATCTAGTGTGGACCCAAAGAGCTTGCAATCTAGTGTGGACCCAAAGAGCTTGCAATCTAGTGTGGATCCAAAGAGCTTGCAATCTAGTGTGGATCCAAAGAGCTTGCAATCTAGTGTGGATCCAAAGAGCTTGCAATCTAGTGTGGATCCAAAGAGCTTGCAATCTAGTGTGGATCCAAAGAGCTTGCAATCTAGTGTGGATCCAAAGAGCTTGCAATCTAGTGTGGACCCAAAGAGCTTGCAATCTAGTGTGGACCCAAAGAGCTTGCAATCTAGTGTGGACCCAAAGAGCTTGCAATCTAGTGTGGGCCCAAAGAGCTTGCAATCTAGTGTGGGCCCAAAGAGCTTGCAATCTAGTGTGGGCCCAAAGAGCTTGCAATCTAGTGTGGACCATTTACAGTGTTACGCAGTGTTTTAATCAAAAAGGTACAAAAAAAAATGCTTAAAAAAAAATAACGAAAAACTCTTCAAATCAGTTGCAGGAAACGAAAAACTCATCCAACAACAAAGTAATGGTCTCTACTAGAAAATGTGTTTTTGGAATCCTGAAAACAAAAAATCTGTGCACGTCCAATTAGTTTTCTTACAGCTGAGGGTTTGCTCCAATTGATTCCAGTTCAGATGATTTTCCTGTGAACTAAACCTCTCCGGTCCTGATAGTTTTCTACGATGTATCAGCCCAGGGGCGGTTGGGTCCTATTGTAACAAACACAAAGTGTTTTAAAAATAAATAAATAATTAAAAAAAGTTGCAAAAAGTAATTTGTGACATTTCAGTTTTGCCCAAGAATTCTGGTGAAATGTTGAGGAGTCGGAGCCTTTTTATATCAGTTCTTCATTTTCACTATGTGTTATCTACGTGAGAAAAGACAATACTGATGTATAGTAACGTTCTGCACCTAGGACGGATTGTAACTTCTGGATAAAAATATGAATGTTCCAGAAATGCTGGCCACGCCAGACAGGGGATTGTCACGTAACTGCAATACCGTATTCCACCTGAGGGCAGGTGTGGCGCTGTTCTAAAAAAAAAAATATAAGCCTGTATAGCCCCTTTATCTTGTAGGATTAGTCTATTACATTATCAGTCCATTATATTAACAGCAGTTCTGTAAAATTACACTTGGGAATTGCTGGTGCTGTAATTGTATAATAAGCATAAAATGTCTTTGGCGCACGACAAAGGGTGGAAGATTCCTGAACTTGTCGGTTCTTCTTCATTTCTGTTTACTGAGCCCAATAGACAAGTAGGAAACTGCTTCTGAGCCCGGAGCATTGGCAGCAAGAAGGATTTATCCGCGTCTCCATGTCACCAGCCCAATTAGAGCTCCGGTGATGAGCGATAGACGGAAATGGCGCGATAGGTGAAAACATCAGGATGTAGGGGTAAAGGGGATCAGTTGGCAGGAATTCACCCCCCCCCCCCACACTCAAACTACTAATATGCATAGCTAGCTCTCTCAAAGTCCAGCAACTCATGTACATGGCTGGTCCGATCCGCCATTATTGAGAAATCACAGCTTTAATTGATTTGTAAATGGGGCTGAAAAGCTATTTGTAGATCTGAAGCCTCTGTCACTGCAGCTCTATTCCACGCCTCTGGTTTCTCTTTTCCTCCTCCTTCCCCCTCTGGCAGCTTCTCTCCTACTTCTCCTTCTTCTCTGGCAGCTTCTCTGCTCCTCTTCCACCTCCTCTCTGGCGGCTTCTTCTCTCCTCTTTCCCCTTCCCCTCTGGCGGCTTCTTTTCTCTCCTTCTTCCCCTCTGGCGGCTTCTCTTCTCTCCTCCTCCTATCCCTACAACCCTACCCCCTCTAGAGGCTTCTTTCCTGCTCTTCCTCTCTGGTGGCTGCTCTCCTGCTCCTCTTTCTCCTGCTCCTCTTTCTCCTGCTCCTCTTTCTCCTGCTCCTCTTTCTCCTGCTCCTCTTTCTCCTGCTCCTCTTTCTCCTGCTCCTCTTTCTCCTGCTCCTCTTTCTCCTGCTCCTCTTTCTCCTGCTCCTCTTTCTCCTGCTCCTCTTTCTCCTGCTCCTCTTTCTCCTGCTCCTCTTTCTCCTGCTCCTCTTTCTCCTGCTCCTCTCTTCTCTCTTCTCCCACATCCCCTTTAGAGGCCTCTTTCTTCTCTTTCTCCTGCTCCTCTCTTCTCTCTTCTCCCACATCCCCTTTAGAGGCCTCTTTCTTCTCTTTCCCCTTACCCCCCTCTTCCTCCTCTCTGGCGGCCTCTTTCTTCTCTTTCCCCTTACCCCCCTCTTCCTCCTCTCTGGCGGCCTCTTTCTTCTCTTTCCCCCTTACCCCTCTCTTCCTCCTCTCTGGCGGCCTCTTTCTTCTCTTTCCCCTTACCCCCCCATCCCTTCTAGAGGCTTCTTTCCTGCTCTTCCTCTCTGGTGGCTGCTCTCCAGTTGCTCCTCCATTATTTCCTATTTATGGCTAATATAATGTCTTCTTATGAAAGGAGATTTGCGATGTCATTAGAAAGATGTAATATCTGACTATTGTTCTTCACGTGAGCACCGGTCTCTCTCTCATTTTCTCGTTTGGCTGAAATTTGCAGATTGCAATTTAATCTTATAAGATAAAAAAAATCAGGTCACCCGTTGTGTGCAGAAGTAACGACCTGCGCTCCCCGGCGGTGCACCGTGCGGTCAGGTGACTGCCTTTGGCCACTTTGATGGTTGTAAAGATAAGCTTGGATGTTTTAAAAAGTGAAAGTGTTTCAGGAGTGGAAGCGATTACTGTGGGAAGCGGAGAGGCTGAAGGGAGAAAGGGCAGAACCGAATGCAAACCCAAAACACTGACCGGCGAGAGGACCTTGTAGTGATGAGCGACTGATCGGTGCTAGAATTTGGCCAGGAACTCTGTGTGAAGCTGATGTACGTTATTATGCACGGAGATCTTTCCAGACTGAAAGCAAAATAAACAAATGTAGAAAAGAACTAACTATTGCTCCCCCATCCTTCACGGCAGCCCCAGTATGGGCCACTTGCCTTCTCCGCTCCAGTCACCAGAGTAGTCTTCACTGGGCCATCTTCATCGTCTTCTGACAACAACCATCTTTGCAGCGTCCTGCGTTGACTTGGCCACAATTGTACGATGTAGCAAGTCGAACGTCAGGATATGGAGAGATGTCACAGCCTAATCAATACAGGGGAAGCCAAAGATTCTGGGCGGTGGAAGACGCAGAAGATGGCCCATTAAAGACCCCTCCAGGGGCTGGATGGGATGAATGGGAGAGACTGTTTTTTGTTTTTTTTCTTTGTCTACTAAGTACAAAGATGTAAAAGACAAAAAAAAATGCATTTGTTTTTTTTAGCTGGATTCTTGATCGTATGTGCACCACTTTGAAGAATTTGGAGAAAGAAGAAAAAAAGTGACAAAAACCGACAAATGCTGAATCAGGCTCTGTCATCCTGGCCTGCGGGTCCAGATTCTGTTTGACTGACCTCTTCTTTTTTTTTTTTTTTTTTTTTTTTTTTTTTTTACCTAATTAGGCAGAGTTAATGCATTTTTTTTATATGGGTACAGTAGGGTTGAAAGTCGTAAAGTCAGAGTTATCGATGTCATAATCCTAAATGACTGCTGGCACTCGTCTGTTCCAACCATCGTATTCTACTTTTATAGGGTAATCAGTGCAGAAAATCTCACGTCAAACAAGTAAACTCCCTCCTGATTCCATTACTATTGTTCTGTTATTTAAAGGGAACGTTTCATGTTCTCAATCGGGAGCACACCGCCCTCCTTCCTCTTACCAGGGGGCGGAGCGCTCCTGAAGATTGACAGTTCGGGCCAGCAGCATGGTGGCTCTGCTGGCCTGAACTGTGCGCTCTCCCGGGCTCCTTGTAGAGGTAGCTGTCTCTGAAGCACTGGTGGAGTGGAGAGGTGCTGAAGTTTCCTGGATCCTGCCGACTTCGGAGCAGTGCTTACAAGCTATGCTAGAAAGCACTTGTAAGCGCTGAGTCTTGGAAACGGATCACCAGATTCGGCAGATTTGGCCAATTTTATTCTAGGCAAACTATATTAGAAAATCCTAAGTTCTTGAGAATGTACAGTTAGGTCCAGAAATATTTGGACAGTGACACAATTTTGGCGAGTTGGGCTCTGCATGCCACCACATTGGATTTGAAATGAAACCTCTACAAC